>NC_053396.1:212603629-212826129 GCF_905171765.1 Bufo bufo | reverse complement strand
TATGGACCATGCTGGTATAACCTGGGTATGTCCTGTATATAATTATATATGTACAGCCGGTATAAGTTATACATCTTCTTGTATATAGTGATATGGACCATGCTGGTATAACCTGGGTATCTCCTGTATATAATTATATAGACCATGCTGGTATAACCTGGGCATCTCCTGTATATAATTATATATGTACAGCTGGTATAAGTTATACATCTTCTTGTATATAGTGATATGGAGCATGCTGGTATAACCTGGGTATATCCTCTATATAATTATATATGTACAGCTGGTATAACCTGGGCATCTCCTGTATATAATTATATATGTACAGCTGGTATAAGTTATACATCTTCTTGTATATAGTGATATGGACCATGCTGGTATAACCTGGGTATCTCCTGTATATAATTATATAGACCATGCTGGTATAACCTGGGCATCTCCTGTATATAATTATATATGTACAGCTGGTATAAGTTATACATCTTCTTGTATATAGTAATATGGACCATGCTGGTATAACCTGGGCATCTCCTGTATATAATTATATATGTACAGCTGGTATAAGTTATACATCTTCTTGTATATAGTGATATGGACCATGCTGGTATAACCTGGGTATCTCCTGTATATAATTATATATGTACAGCTGGTATAAGTTATACATCTTCTTATATACAGTGATATGGAGCATGCTGGTATAACCTGGGTATGTCCTGTATATAATTATATATGTACAGCTGGTATAACTTATATATCTTCCTGTATATAATTATATAGACCATGCTGGTATAACCTGGGTATCTCCTGTATATAATTATATATGTACAGCTGGTATACATTATACATCTTCTTGTATATAGTGATATGGACCATGCTGGTATAACCTGGGCATCTCCTGTATATAATTATATATTTATAATGGTATAACTTATACATCTTTGGGGTCATTTATTTAGACGCATGTCTTAATAACCCTGCGCTGGTGCTTGATGTGCCTAAGTTATGCAGAGGCGCCGGCCTTTAAATACTTTAGGCGCCTAACAATCTGACATCCATGCCACGCCCCTTTTTTTAGAACTGGCGTACGCGGCGGAAGGGCAAGAAATCACAGATTCTGCCTCAAATCCCCTTTTCAACCGACTCTACGACATATATACGCCAAAAAGTTGCATGTATCTAATCATAAATGACCCCCCTTGTTTCGGCCACTTTTGGTAGCTTGTTGCCGGATCTGTTACACCTGCAGTGACATTGTATCCTGCCTATTGTGGGGTCATGTATTGTTCCTGTCAATAGCTTTCTTTGAATTGTACTATTTTGTTTGCATTTACAGCCAGTAAAAAGCTGCTCGTATTCGGATCCATCTATTGTACTCCAGGTCCTTGCACAAGAGACCTTTGAAAGTCCACAAAGGATACAGACAATTCTGGTGCCAGGACCAGAGCCGCACCCAAAACAACCCTGTGTTGTCCCATCACAGATGATGGAGTTAATAGCATGATCTGTATTATATAAGAAGGTGGCGATGTGGTCAAAATAATGTGATCTCATCCAACCAGCTGTTATCTGCCTACATTACCGCTCCAGAGGTCAGGCTAATAGTCTGCAGGCTTTACAATCAGGCTCGGACTGGCCCACAGGGGTACAGGGGAATCCCCCGGTGGGCCCCTGAGCAAGGAGGGCCCCTAGTATCCCACTCCCTACACAAGTGGCACATAACACAGTAGACTTACTGCACTACATACATATATTCAATGTACAACACCTCAACCAGCCTATGTTCATATAAAAAAAATTGTTAAATGATTTATTATATTTGAATGTATCCATACAGTGGGCCCCCAAAATACATTTTACTGGTGGGCCCTAGGTTCCCCAGTCCGACACTGTTTACAATCCAATCATTTCTGGAGATTTGTTCTCTACTGGGGCTGTCACAGTTATCCTAACATTTTGCACAAATGTAACTTTGTAAACATATCGCACTACCTCTGTTTAAAATACAGTATTACACTTCAGAGCAGAGCTGTACTGATCCTGAGTTATATCCTGTATTATTCTCCAGAGCTGCACTCACTATTCTGCTGGTGGAGTCACTGTGTACATACATTACATTACTTATCCTGTACTGATCCTGAGTTACATCCTGTATTATACTCCAGAGCTGCACTCACTATTCTGCTGGTGGAGTCACTGTGTACATACATTACTTATCCTGTACTGATCCTGAGTTACATCCTGTATTATACTCCAGAGCTGCACTCACTATTCTGCTGGTGCAGTCACTGTGTACATACATTACTTATCCTGTACTGATCCTGAGTTACATCCTGTATTATGCTCCAGAGCTGCACTCACTATTCTGCTGGTGCAGTCACTGTGTACATACATTACTTATCCTGTACTGATCCTGAGTTACATCCTGTATTATACTCCAGAGCTGCACTCACTATTCTGATGGTGCAGTCACTGTGTACATACATTACATTACTTATCCTGTACTGATCCTGAGTTACATCCTGTATTATGCTCCAGAGCTGCACTCACTATTCTGCTGGTGGAGTCACTGTGTACATACAATACTTATCCTGTACTGATCCTGAGTTATATTCTGTATTATACTCCAGAGCTGCACTCACTATTCTGCTGGTGCAGTCACTGTGTACATACATTGCTTATCCTGTACTGATCCTGAGTTACATCCTGTATTATACTCCAGAGCTGCACTCACTATTCTGCTGGTGCAGTCACTGTGTACATACATTACTTATCCTGTACTGATCCTGAGTTACATCCTGTATTGTACTCCAGAGCTGCACTCACTATTCTGCTGGTGCAGTCACTGTGTACATACATTATATTACTTATCCTGTACTGATCCTGAGTTACATCCTATTTTATACTCCAGAGCTGCACTCACTATTCTGCTGGTGGAGTCACTGTATACATTACATTACTTATCCTGTACTGATCCTGAGTTACATCCTGTATTATACTCCAGAGCTGCACTCACTATTCTGCTGAGAAATGCAGCAGGGCAAGGCTACACCAGCGCTGAGATTCTCTGTGTGGACATATTTTCCTCTGGGTGGATGTTTTCAGTCAGTGGTTGTTGTCGGGGAACATTACAGGTTTACTACCTGACATTTCTCCTCATCACCCTCTTTTTTACGCTCCTGACGACCGGTCAAGGCATGCACAGAACGTACTAAAACCGAATATCTTACTGCGCAGGCTCGCCTACAATGCGCAGTAAACTCCAGAAACAAAGTATCATCTCGGTAACCTGCGGCTGCACAAGGTTCCTGCGCAGTGCGTCACAGCGGGTGCACATGGGCTGTCAGCGTGCGCTCATCTACCCCTCTATTATACACACTTTCCCTCTCGCCCACTCATTCTGCAATCAAACCGCAGAGCGAACCCTGAAAGCAAATACTTCAGGTCCCGATAATCCGAGGAGAATCGTCTGTCATTCGTGATTCACCTTCAGTCAGTGAAGAATAATTGGAGATGTTTCTTTAAAGAAATAGAGGCAGGAACAAAGAGGGATTAGTCGGCATTATGGTAAGCGATATAGATACAATGTAGCCCGACATAAAAGAGGGTAGGATTATACCATTATCATCTCCCCGGGGTGGGGGCTACAACAGGACTGGAAGCTGGAGATGTTTTAACTCTGCTCCTTTTAATGGTGGGAATGAAAGACGTATCCGTGTTGGAAAAGTCACGCGTGTCGGAGACATTTCACGGTTTTATTCATACACTGACTCTTTGTCTTCCCCTCCAGCAGGGATGGATCATTCCACAAGTAAAAAGAACTATTTCCCCAGAGCCGCCACGATGGACTAAAGCATGTGGGCAGTAGAAACATGAATGCTCTGTTAATGTTACTGGGTCACCATATGGCAGTATTATGTGTGCACTCTACACTGTATGGTGGTATTACTGAGGTACTATGACACAATCCTATTTTTACTGTATGACACTATCTTGCAGATACTATATAGCAGTATTATGTGTGCACTCTACACTCTATGGTGGTATTACTGAGGTACTGTGACACAATCCTATTTTTACTGTATGACACTATCTTGCAGATACTATATAGCAGTATTATGCGGGCACTTTATAGTTATGTTACCTTAAAGGGTTTATCCAACCCCTATAATGACCCCCCCATTATACTTACCTGTTCGCCGGCGCCTGCGTCGTTCTGGATCCCGGCCGCCACTGTTTTACTCCCAATATCAGGCCGTGACGGGGACAAGGCTCCCTAGAGTCACCCGCGATGCAGCGGCGGCCGTGCAGGGATCTGGAGAGACTTGGGGGTGCAGGTAAGTATAATGTATATGAGTGACCCGGGCATTGGAGAAGGGGTTCATTATAGGGGTTGGATAACCCTTTTAAACTGTATGGTGGTATTATTTAGCCGAGTAAGAGAAAAGTACTGCTACACTCTGTGTCTTCACGGATGCTTTAGGTATTTTCACAAGATATGTGCGACGTTTCGACTTCAGAGAGTCTTTATCTTAGTGAATAAACCTGAACCTGACACGCAGTACTGCAGTACTTTTCTCTTACTTGTGTACAAGGGGCTCAAAGGCCAGAGCCCAACATGACTGGCACCGCCACCTTATGGAAATAAGAAAAACCATAGTGCGGTTTTATTTCTAGATATGGTATTATTTCGCCATCATACGGCAGTGTTTATATATTTACTGTACTGTATGTGACTATAGTAAAGTTACACAGTACGGTATAGTAGTATTAACTAGGCACTCTATAGCACTGGTATATGTTCACCGTATCGTGTAGGTATTATGTAGCAGTATTATGTCAACACTTTATGGTAATGTTGCAAAGCACTGTATGGTAGTATTAGATATGCCCTGTGGTACTGTTATATTTTTACTGTCTCACACTACACTTTACAGTAATGTTACTTAAAAATATACTGTATGGTGATATTATTTAGATATTATATGGGGCTGTTAATACACAGTATGTTCTGCTAGAGTTTTGCTGTATGACATAGCTGCTCAATGCACTGTATGGTAGCATTATTTATTTGTGAGAATTTTATCAGCTCTCCAATGTGAAATGTCCCTTTAAATTATGGAGTCCTTGCAATGAACAATAGCAACACTTGTGGCCTGACACAAACAGAGACCCTAACTAACTAACTCCAGGCCTGGTCTCAGTCTCTAGGCGCCAACACTGTAATGAGGTGCATGCACGATCTTACCGACCCGGGTCTGCTCTGCCCCCGCTGGTTACTCTGAAGAGAACAAATGCCTCTCCAACAAGCAGCGTTCCTGGAAGAAGCAATCCTCGTTCCTCTGTTCAGGATCAGGGTCTTGGACACTATCAGCTTCACTTAGCTGCAGCCCTGGTCACTGAGGGATGCTCTCACACCTGGATGCCGTCGGATCCTAGGCTGACACAGTTCCTCAGTCTCAGCTAACTTTAAGATGGCTGCTTGGTTTCTCTTCCTCTCCAGGCTGTGTGTAACTCCACCTCCCATGAATATTTAAATATATGCAGTCTGTAGCTGTGTTTAGGAAACAGCGGCATCTTGTGGCCAAACAGCAGAATGTCAGTCCAGATCATTTAATTTAATCTACACAAACAGTGTTTAGACACGGAGAGCTGTTTCCCCATCTCACACCCTTACTCCACCATTTAGTAGCTGTGAAATGCTGGTCAGATGTGGAGCTTTCCTCTAACAGTTGCCAGCATCCTGCGTCCTGTACTTACCTTCACCGGTCCTCCGCACTGGCTCCCACGTCTCCAATTTATGTTCTGCGGTTTGTTTCCTTCTTCCCCGGCATGGTCACCTAATCCTCTGCAGCCAACCGCTGGCTTCAGCAGTGATGTGTCCCCAATAGACATGTCTCTGCTGAAGCCTTTGGTTGGCTGGAGAGGATCAGGTGACCATGCCCATGCGGAGAGGAAGAAAACGAACCTTGGACCAGAAGATGGAGATGCGGGATCCAGCGGGGAGCACCGGAGCGGCGAGGGAGCTGGTAAGTATGATACAACTGTTAGAAATGATACATTCCCGGACATCCCCTTTAAGACTTGTTTGTATCTTCCGGATAGTATTCATTTTGTGAGTGCTGATGCCGAACGTCCCTAAACGCCTGCATGTGATTAAAGGATTGAGGATATTGTTTAATATGCGTGACGCCGTGTTTAACTATAATTACACTACTTTATTTCCCAGCGTTTGCTATTAAAAGTTCGGCGGATGGAGCGACACGCTGCGTTTTATCCAGGCTGCCGTGGGGTCTTGCATTGATTCCTTCACTAGAGAAGAAATTAAAGCTTAATTGTTCCTTGCTGCTGAGCGTCTGTTCATCAAAAACTGAGAATAAATAGCATTAATTGTACAGTATGGCAGAAAGTGCATCTTACGGCCACAGCTAACTGGAAGAGCGGGGAACGTGGGAATATGGATTTCACTGGGGCTGCGATTAAATACGGTCCTCGAAAGGCTGCGATGCTCTAATGAGAAGACATCCATGGGAAGATTTTTTTTTCTCAAGCTGGAGCCTGGAGGGTGAAAAGTTCAGAGATAAGATAAGAAAGGCCCAAGGAGACGCTTAACACTGGCCATACACTTCCCATACACATGCATGCTCGCTTCTGCAGAGCATGCATGTGTCCTAAACAGGGAGTGAACTACAACTAGATACCCCTGGTGTCAGCTTATCTCCCCCTGAGGACAAAAGAATTGGGCACGTTGAAATCCAGCCTGAACCTTCATTCGACTGGCATCGGTGGAAAGTCAGGGCATCCCCATATGTATTAGATGTTCGGCCGATCCAGTGGAAGTCAGTAGGTTTGGCCAACATTAATCTAATGTAGAATTAGGCCCCTTTCACACGAGCGAGTTTTCCCGCGCGGGTGCAATGCGTGACGTGAACGTATAGCACCCGCACTGAATCCTGACCCATTCATTTCTATGGGGCTGTGCACATGGGCGTTGTTTTTCACGCATCTCTTCTGCGTTGAGTGAAAATCGCAGCATGTTCTATATTCTGCATTTTTCACGCAGCCCTGGCCCCATAGAAGTGAATGGGGCTGCGTGAAAAACGCATCGCATCCGCAAGCAAGTGCGTTTTTCACTGATGGTTGGAGGAGATGTTGTTTGTAAACCTTCAGTTTTTTATCACGTGCGTGAAAAACGCATCAAAACGCATTGCACCCGCGCGGAAAAAAATTAACAACTGAACGCAATCGCAGACTAAACTGACCGAACTTGCTTGCAAAATGGTGCGAGTTTTACTGAACGCATCCGGAGCCGATCCGTCACGCTCGTGTGAAAGAGGCCTTATACCAAAGGCAAACTGGACAGATGCCCGAGGTCTAAGATGTAACCAGGATCTTGGCAATGGCTGCCCATAGCATTGTAAGTGACCTGTCATGTGACAGCACATGGTCTTCTGATCTGTGTTCATAGAGGATTTATGACAAAACCCTTTGCAAAGTCTCAGCAAGTACTAATACCTACAGTGCAAGAACCGTTGCAAATAATGGACAATTGTACCAAACCCTCAGCTGTGGTAAGTGTTGAATCTGTGAAGGTTCTCAGCCTGACAGCCACAAGGGTTCTGGCAAATGGGGAGAAATTGATCTTTAGATGCCATTATAAAGGTCCCTTTACACGGGTCGAGAATCGAGGCAACACTTAGACCGAGACCCCGATCCCTTCTCGATAACGGTGCTCATTGTTTCCAAATTAAAACCAAACTCCATACAATGTATCTTCAGTTGTTCCCAAAATGTAAAAGGGTTGAAAAAACGTAAAACAATTAGTGTTGCCTCATGATCAAAATTTTATCACCGTTGCTGTTTTCAGTGCTTCTAGTGCAGAATACGGTGCAAGACTCGGCACCTGAAAAGCTTCGTCCACAATACGATGTACAGTTGCCGCAAGAGGATGGGAGCAGTAGCAACTCTGGCTGCAATAATCATTCACAGTTGCAAACCTCACACTGATGCTCCCTAGGGCAGAGATAGGAGGGCACACCCTTTCTTCCCTCAGAACTCAGCCTAAGGCCTCCTGCACATGACCATAGGTGTCCTGCTGCCGTATTGCGGACCGCATATGCAGATCCGCAATACACGGACAACGTTCCGTGTGCATTCTGCATCACAGATGCGGACCCATTGACTTAAATGGGTCCACAAATCCGGAGATGCGGAACGGAAGCACGGAACGGAACACTATAGAAGCACTACGAAGGTCTTCCGTGGGGTTCTGTTCCATACTTGCTCTATCTTTTTGCTGAACGGACGGGTGCCGACCCATTCAAGTTGAATGGGTCTGGATCCGTCCCGGTGGCCACACGGAGGTTGCCGTGCATTGGGGACCGCAAATTGCAGTCCCCAATGCACGGAACGGAACGAATATGTTCGAGTGTAGGAAGCCTAAGGCCTCATTCATATTTCCATTTTTCACTGACGTGTCCTGTCTGCATTTTCTGTGGACAGCACGTACATGACACTGACACGTGAGAATGAGAACGAGGCCTAATGTTGAGGCTCCTTCCTGATGGTAGTTGGGGTGCCCTTAGTGTTGTTGGTTTGGTGCAGGACCATGGCAGAAGCTGTAGGTGCTGTGGCCACCGCATGGTGCCGGAGTCAGTAACCAGGCCAGAGTAAGGCCTCTTTCACACGAGCGTGTCCGGATAAGGTCCGGATGCATCCCGGTGCATTGCGGCAAACCCGCACGAGTAGGTACCCAATTGCAGTCAGTTTTGACTGCGATTGCGTTCCGATGTTCAGTTTTTATTGCGCGGGTGCAATGTGTTTTGCACGCGCGTGATAAAAAACCGACTGTGGTACCCAGACCCAACTTCTTCACAGAAGTTTGGGTTAGTTGTAGTGTAGATTGTATTATTTCCCCTTATAACATGGTTATAAGGGAAAATAATAGCATTCTGAATACAGAATGCATAGTACAATAGGGCTGGAGGGGTTAAAAAAAAATTAAACAAAATTTAACTCACCTTAATCCACTTGTTCGCGCAGCCGGCATCTCTTCTGTCTTCTTTTGTGAGTAATAGGACCTTTGATGACGTCACTACGTTCATCACATGGTCCGTCACATGAACCATCACCATGCTTGCGCATCCGCACTTGCTTGCGGATGCTTGCGATTTTCACGCAGCCCCATTCACTTCTATGGGGCCTGCGTTGCGTGAAAAACGCACAAAATAGAGCATGCTGCGATTTTCACGCAACGCACAAGTGATGCGTGAAAATCACCGCTCATGTGCACAGCCCCATAGAAATGAATGGGTCAGGATTCAGTGCGGGTGCAATGCGTTCACCTCACGCATTGCACCCGCGCGGAATACTCGCCCGTCTGAAAGGGGCCTAAATGTCTCACTTTACTAAAGTGCAGAATGGGAATTGTAGTACAGTCGTGGCCAAAAGTTTTGAGAATTACATAAATATTGGAAATTGGAAAAGTTGCTGCTTAAGTTTTTATAATAGCAATTTGCATATACTCCAGAATGTTATGAAGAGTGATCAGATGAATTGCATAGTCCTTCTTTGCCATGAAAATTAACTTAATCCCCAAAAAACCTTTCCACTGCATTTCATTGCTGTCATTAAAGGACCTGCTGAGATCATTTCAGTAATCGTCTTGTTAACTCAGGTGAGAATGTTGACGAGCACAAGGCTGGAGATCATTATGTCAGGCTGATTGGGTTAAAATGGCAGACTTGACATGTTAAAAGGAGGGTGATGCTTGAAATCATTGTTCTTCCATTGTTAACCATGGTGACCTGCAAAGAAACGCGTGCAGCCATCATTGCGTTGCATAAAAATGGCTTCACAGGCAAGGATATTGTGGCTACTAAGATTGCACCTCAATCAACAATTTATAGGATCATCAAGAACTTCAAGGAAAGAGGTTCAATTCTTGTTAAGAAGGCTTCAGGGCGTCCAAGAAAGTCCAGCAAGCGCCAGGATCGTCTCCTAAAGGGGGCGCAGCTGCGGGATCGGAGTGCCACCAGTGCAGAGCTGGTTGACATTTTGGGTCCATGGCCTGGAAACTCCCCAGATCTTAATCCCATTGAGAACTTGTGGTCAATCCTCAAGAGGCGGGTGGACAAACAAAAACCCACTAATTCTGACAAACTCCAAGAAGTGATGATGAAAGAATGGGTTGCTATCAGTCAGGAATTGGCCCAGAAGTTGATTGAGAGCATGCCAAGTCGAATTGCAGAGGTCCTGAAAAAGAAGGGCCAACACTGCAAATACTGACTCTTTGCATAAATGTCATGTAATTGTCGATAAAAGCCTTTGAAACTTATGAAGTGCGTGTAATTATATTTCACTACATCACAAACAACTGAAACAAAGATCTAAAAGCAGTTTAGCAGCAAACTTTGTGAAAACTAATATTTGTGTCATTCTCAAAACTTTTGGCCACGACTGTACATCCAATGGTATCAAACATAGTTCCAAACAATTCACAGTGCAAATTTTCCCAGATAGCAATTTATGGATCCAGGCCAGGATAGGGGTTGTAGTACTCTTTCCCTCTATCTCACCAAAGTCTCTCTAATATTCCTCTTGAAATGGTACCTGTAATTCCCAACTAAGGGATACAGGATAAGGCTACATTCACATGACCGTAGTGTCTACCAAATCTGCAAAAAACTGTGCATTTCACAAATTGCTGACCACACATGGCTGCCGCTATCAAAGAAAATGGCTATTCTTGTCCGCAATTGCGGGGCCGTGGAATGTGTAACGTCCCCTGCTACTGTATCTAATGGGCTAACAAAACGTCATCTTATGTATTTAGCACACAACTCAGTGAGCTAGGGGCGGACCTAAGTCCAACACCTGAATTCCTACAGGGGCAGAGTCAAGATTATTAACCCCAACTGATCCATACAGAGATATGCTGAAATGTTACAAGTCATTAACTTATTAAATAACAAGAACAGTTTGCAGGGATACTGCACATACATCTGTAGGGAGGGAAACCTGCTGCAGCTCCGTGGCTGCACTGTATCGACCAGCACAGCGGGCACCGTGCAGAAGGATAGGCTGCATAGTGAGGGGCATAATTAGGGGGTGCAGGGGTAGCAGTCACACATGGCTGTCTCGGGGGAACCCAAAAACCCTGCTTTCAGGTAAGCAGACACCAGCATTAGAAATGGATTATAAATGACATTTTTGAAAAAAAACAGTGTAAGACTGTGACAATGAGTCTGAGACATGGAGGATGGAGATCCATAGTGTCTGATGAGAGGTGTGCACCGTCTGGATCCGACCTACATGATGCAACCTGCTCACGTCAATCAACTCACAGCAAATCTCTCATCCGGGAACAACAGCGTCGTGCAAGGAGAGGATTTAGTCCCATCACCTCCTCACCTGCTGAAATCACAGCAAACATGGGGATTACGGTAATGATTTTTCTGAAGAAAACACTAAATAACGTCTGGAAAAAATGCTATGAAATTTAAAGGGTCTCTGCATGAATTCAGAAGAACACTCCGCAAGATGAGATCTCTTTAAGATATTCAGTCCATTTTGAATTACTTTGCTTTACTGAACTTATACGTTTTTGAGCTATATATACTCCAGTCAGATCCAGAGCTGCAGCCACAATTCTGCTGACTTGCATTGATTTTGTTTTACAGTATATCATGTATTCAACTCCAGTAACAACCAAAGCTGTAATCAAAATTCTGCTGACTTGCACAGATCTGGTATTGTATCATGTCTAATACCGCACTCACATCTACATTCACATTCACAATTCTGCTGATTTGCACTGATTTTGTGTCATGTCATGTTTTCTAATTCAGCCACAACCAGAGCTGTCATCACAGTTCTACCTACATGCACACAGATTAGTTACTATACTATGCCTTACACTCCAGTCACACCCAGAGCTGCATTCACAATTCTGTTCACTAGCACTGATTTTGCAGTATATGATGTGATATATTCCAGTCACCTGTAGAGCTGCATTCACAATTCTGCTGTCTTGCTCTGATCCTGTAATGATTTTGAGTTACATCAGATCTGCTACCCGTGTCACCCCTAGAGCTGCATTCACGGGTCTACAGTCTTGTAAGTTACATCATGTAACTTTTGATCCAATCACCCAGGGTCACATTTAGGGCTCATGCACACGGCCGTTGCCCGGCCGTGGCCGTATTGCGGCCCGCATACAGCGGGTCTGCAACACGGGCACCGGCCGTGTGCACCCCGCATTACGGATGCGGACCTATTCACTTGAATTGGTCTGCAATCCGGAAGATGTGGTGCGGATCGGAATACACGGATCGGGAAGCCCGCAGAAGCACTACGGAGTGCTTCCATGATGTTTCTGCGTGAGTAACATGGCAGGAGTGAGGATAGTCAAATCTTCAGGGTGGCTGGAAAGGGTAGTCAACGGTCTTGCATTCATAATAGCTGAAACTTCTGCCAAGAATGTGGTTAAACTTTTTATGTGTGAGTCCGAAGCACTATGCTTCACGGGCCCTCTGATGGCAATAAACAGTCAAAGTGCTTTATGAAACTTGAAGTGTCCATGGATTCGATCACTTCTATATGGACAGCTCTGCTGGACATACAAGTAAACATGACCACCCAGCGTTTTGCGCTGCCGTGAATACCTCTAATGTGCCATGTAGTCACTGACCAATGACCGAATACATCCAAACCAATGTTGGTGAAAGGAGGATCTGTGCTGAGTCTCTCGGTTGGGAGATTGGCCATCTTCGGGTTCTGGAACATGCCACAAAGTTTACGACAAGTAACGCAGTTGAAGATGAGCTTGCTCACACACCTCTTTGCTCCAACTATCCATAGTCCTGCAGCTCGTAGACTCCCCTTTGGTAAACAATCAGCCCTGGTGTTTCACTTGAACGTGGTGATGTTGCACGAGCAGAGTTGTGACGTGATGATGTCCAGGAATTATTACAGGATGCTTCTCCATGAATTCCACTTTGGCTTCTTGAAGACGGCCTCCTATTCTTAGCAATCTATTTTGGTCAATGATGGGATTGACCTTCTTCAAAGCGCTATCCTTGGAGACTATTTGACCTTTGCTGAGGTAGTCTATTTCCTTAGCAGCATAACATGCACGTTGTATAGTGCGAATTATTATGTTTTTGGACTTTTCTAGATTAGCAGCGGTAAAGGTGTGTTTGCAGTGATGCCAACCTTTGCAGGGCTTGTGGCTCACAGGTAATGTCGACTTATAAGACTGAACTATATGAACTAGACAGGCTATAGCACGAACCTGTCAAAACGATGGGATTTGAGTTGGTCGTCCGAACTCACCGTACATAGAACAGATACTTAAGATCGATTTTCTTCACCGGTATCGGGGTCTACCAATTCAAACGTGTCGGATCCGATACTGCAAGACGTTGAACGGTACAGGAATGCAGGACCCTTAAACCATGTTGTGCCCTTAAGGTGGCTGAGTGCGATGGATCTAGTTGCGTGGTCCGCAGGATTATGCTGTGTGGGCACATAGTGCTACTGTTTAGGACAAGTGGCTCTCCTGATCCTTAGCACCTGATTGCTGACATAGACGTAAAAGCGTCTGGTTTTGTTGCAAATATATCCTAGGACTACCTTGCTGTCCGTGTAAAACTCAACTTCCTCAATTTCCAGGTTCATTCCTTTTGTTATAAGTTCAGCCAACTCCACTGCAAGCACAGCAGCGCAGAGCTCAGGTCTGGGTGTTGTGTGTTCGCGGAGTGGCACCAGTTTAGTCCGGCTCATGACAAGTCCTATATGGCATTGTTCTTTGACGTCTATAGTCTTTAGATATGCTACGGCCACAATCGCCTTGACTGAAGCATCGCAGAAGATATACAGTTTTTGCAGTGGCATACATAGAGAAGTAAGGGCCCCATAGCAAGGATCAAACCAGGCACACAGGATACAAGGGTTTCCACCTAAACCCCTTTTAATGACCCATGGGCCATTTTTTCCACTGCAGCATATGCTAAAAGTTGTTCCTTTAGTGGGTAGAGTCCTGACCAAGTTTTCATTTCCAGTAGAAGAGATCCCAACTAAGACTGGGCCCACTCTTGCCCTGGGCCCCATAGCAGTTGCATGGTCTGCCACTATGGTAGTTACGCCCCTGAGTCTTTGCATCTTGACTTCAGTTGATGGCACGGAAGCATATGGTCATGCCACATGAAGGCTGGACAAATCTTCGAGAGACTTCCTCCAACCTGTCCACAGGTCTCTTTTCTCCATGGGAAGCGGATGATCCCAATCAGACATCTCTGAGGTGAAGTCTCTTCATCATTTTGCCTTGTATGGTAACAGACGCTACGAATCCCAGAGGATCATATAAGCTGTTTATGGTGGACAGGACTCCTCTGCGTGTAAAGAGCTTTTCTTCCTTGCTGATTTGGAAGGTGAATGTGTCTGCCTTTCAATCCCAGAGCAAACCGAGGCTCCACTGCATGGGAAGGGAGTCGGTGCTAAGATCCAAGTCTTTTAGGTCACTTGAATGGTCTTGGGGTGAGAAGGCCTCCATTAACTAACGGCTGTTGGAGGCAATTTTGTGCAACCTCAAATTAGATAGCCCAAGCACTTCTTGAGTCCTTTTCCGGAGACTGATTGCGGTCATGTTCATGGGTGTGGATTTCAAGCAGTCATCCACGTACAAATCTTTTTCCAGAAAGGATCTCACATCCGACCCATACTTTGCTTTACCCTATCGGGCTTAATGTCTGAGACCATAGATAGCGACTGCAGGGGAAGGACTGTTTCCGAAGATGTGCCCTCTCATTCGGTACTCTACAATGTCTTCATTGGGGTCGTTGTTGCGGTACCAGAAGAACCTCAAGTAGTTTCTGTGTTCTTCCTTGACAAGGAAGCAGTGGAACATCTGTTGTATGTCGGCCATAAATGCTACGGAATCCCTGCGGAAGAGGAGAAGTACCTCCAGAAGTCTGTTGTTGAGGTCTGGACCAGACAGTAATACATCGTTTAGTGAGATGCCTTCGCACCTGGCGCTCTAGTCGAATACTACTCCTGTCTGCCCTGGCTTTTTGGGGTGATACATGCCAAATATGGGTAAGTACCAACACTCCTCGGAGTCTTGGAGCACGGGTGCCATTTCTGCATTGTTGTTCTAGAATATTCTTTCCATGAAGGTAAAGAAATGTTCTCTTGTCTCTGGTGTCCTCTGAAGTTTGTGTTTGAGGGAGATGAATCAACTGTAGAAAAGTTCTTTGTTGTTACATAGGTAAGCGTTGTCTCTGGGGCTTAAACGGTAAAGGTGCGACCCAGCTTTTTGACTTGTCTTTTACTATTCATCCATTCATGATATCCAAGAACAGCCTGTCTTCTATGGACATTGCAACCCTGTTGTCTTCTCTTGTCTTGTGGAAGACTGTGCACCTTAAGTGATCCAAAAGGACAAGGCACGGGAGCGCTGTGTGGCAATTTTTTTATCAGGAAACTGCTCTGACATGGCTGGAATAAGGAAAAACATCCATTTTCAAGTGTGCTGGTGAGCATACTGTTGACTGAGGTCAGCTTGTGTGCTCCTCCTAGACAGACATCTCCTATGATGACCCATCCTAGGTCAAGTCTCTGGGCATATGGAGCATTTTGGGGATTGTTAATGTGTCCTCTAGCCTTATGAACTCGTAGTATGTCTCTTCCAAGGAGTAAGACTATCAGGGCTTCTGGATCCAGTTCCAGTATCAGGTGAGCTATACGCCTCAGGTGGGGGTGGTATGCCGCTACCTCTGATGTAGGTATCTCAAAACAGTTGTCAAGAATGTGATTGCACTCCAGTATGGTTGGCAGGGACAAGCAGGTCAAACCATTCACGGACTTTACCTTGCACCCAGTTGCCTTCCTCTGTGCCGTCTTAATGGTACCTGCACATGTTCTCAAGGAGTAGGGAGAACTGAGCCCATCCTGCTCGAGGTACTGCGGTTCAAGGCAGGATCTTTGGCACTCTGTATAAGATGGATGATATACTGGATCATAGTCGTCATCTGTCTTGGGATGCTGATGAACATATTCTGAGATGCTCTGTGCTGGATCTTGTTGATTTGCTGTACTTTGCTGTGTTTCTCAGATTTGGGGAACTCCATGGCTTTTAGGACCTTGGCTATTGGGGCTGCCGCATCTTTCTCTGTGGCGAGTTTTTCCAGTGACGCTTGCAGGTGTACTCTTTCCTTTTCCAGTGACGCTTGCAGGCAAACTCTCTCTTTTTCCATTGATGCTTGCAGGCATATTCTCTCTGTTTCTTGATCTGCTTGCCTTAGCTTTAGTTGCATCTCTTGTGGGGCAAAGGAAGACCTTACTTTTGCTGCCTCAGCTTCTGCTCGGGCACGAACAGCCATTTATTTTATTGAGGACTTGCTAGAGCGGCTTGCTTGTGACCTCGTCCTGAATGATGATGCCTGGCTAGTGTAACACCCCCGAGTGGTGTTTCCACTCCTACACCCTACTACTATCCTTAATGGTCTAACACAATGTCATCTATGTATTTTTGTCCAGGTCCTATACAATGTGCATTCCTAATATCTTTATGCAACTGTTATGTTCATGTAATGTGCATGGTTCACCAGCAGGTGGCAGCAAACACGGCAGAGCTGTACTTAGATAGAATAGAACTTACCATTCCATTCTAACCACCCTCTAGAGAGAAGTGGGCTAGTCCTACTTCCTGCAGGAAGGGAGGGGACCAGTTAGTTCCAGTCTAGTTTACCCCTGCTAGGGGACGGGTGTGCATGGGCACGTCTCTGCTGGACGTGCCCACACCAGCCAAAGCACCTTAAGCTCTGCTGGCCATGGAGGCCAAAGCTTGAAGCCTCAGGAGCCAGGAGGAAAGTTCACTGGCATAACCTAGAGTCAGACTACAAAGTGAAGTGCAGCATACAGAAGAAGCTGAGTTATATAGCTAGCCTGTCAGTACAGCAGATTCAGAGAGAAACAGATCGAACAGAATGGAGTTTGCCTGCCAGTTTCATGCTAAAGCCTGCTGTAACCAAGACAAAGCCTGTAAACCGTTTTGGAGAACGATTATGCAAAGTAAAGCTGCCATCTCAAGGTCTGGACTCAAGTTATTCTGTTATCCCTCAATTATTCCCCCTATTTATTGCTTCGGAGCCAAAGCCTGGGGTCCAACCGTATCCAGGTAGGAGCACCGTGACACATAAAGAGACATTTGGGCCGCACCATTACACCACTCTGCATTTCCTACACCTGGGACGCGTTGTATATAAAGGGCCCTGGGGGGAGGCGCCCGTTCACTAGTGGGCATTGTGTGTCTGTTTGCTGGCTGCTTAATGTCTCTGTGCGGACCCAGTCTATGTAGAAACAGACTTCAGCGTTGTCTGGATCGCCCTTGCTGGGGGCTGCACTCTCGCCTCTTGTGACTGTATGGCAGCTGCTGCAATCTTGTACGCAGTGCCACGTGTGTGATGGCGGCTCCTTATAGTCAGATCCACTATCGCTGGTGACTAGCATCTGTTTTACTGTTCTGTCTTCTTACACGTTCACACAGTGTGCAGTCTGACATTCAGCATAAACCATTCCTGTCTTCCAAATAAGAGGACTGTTCTTTGTAGTCTAACTTGTTTATTGGTCAACAGGTCGTACATATGTGATTGATTGAATACGATTGATTAATTGGTAAAACAGATATGCTTTTACAAGGATGGTGGAGTTTTGAGAAGGAGATATGCAAAAGGACAGCCCTGTACTGTGTCCTGGAGACTTCTCTTTCCCAGGATGCCTTGCACTCCCACAATGCAATGCACTACCCACAATGCAGTATTTTTTGTAACAGGAAAACAAAGTGTATTACAACTTAACACCGCTAGATGGTGCTATAACCACACTAAACACTCCTGAGAAACCATGACTGAGGCATGAGCTATATGATTTTCTAACCCTGCTGGGCAGAACAGTCATGAATTTCATTGTATGCCTTTATTACTTTATTCAAGGTGGGGAGCAGGAGAATATGAAGTCACTCTCCCCCCATCGGTGACCGGACCCTCCAGCCTGGACGTCATGGCGTCCATGGTGCCTTCTGAATTGTTTTAGCAATAGATGACAATAGGGGATATCTGCACCCATTGACAAAGAAAAAAAATTACCCAGATAGGAATGTCATTGTCATGGCAGGGTTTCCAAATGGCATTTTTCATCAGGATAATACTCGCCCACACATCAAGGGTTTCCCAGGAATATCTCCAGCAGATAACAACACTTCCTTGGCTGCCCGGTCACCAGATTTATTGCCAATCGAGCATTTATGGGACTGGCCGGACCTGTATCCCTCCATGCCCCACTGTATCTCATCTTGTATCCAGGCTAGATACCGTATTTCATCTTGTATCCAGGCTGGACGCTGTATTTCATATTGGCCCCCTGAGCAAGGTGGGCCCCTTGTCTTCCAACCCCTGCACAAGTAACGCATAACACAGTAGACTTACAGCACTGCATGTAGATAGGCAGTGTACAGCTCCTCAACCAGCCTGCGTATGTTCATATAAAAAACTGGGTAGATTAGAAACTACCCAGCTTATTATTATAGGTGGCGGAGATCTTATAGGTACAGAGACAGGCCAGACAATATCCTCTTATTCCAGTGGCCCAACTTCTCAAAGTTGCTGCAGGAACCCCCATAATCAATCATCTTGTAGCGTCTTGCTACTATGTCTGCAGGTAATATTTGAATCTATTTGTACAGAGGGCCCCCTAAATAAATTTTTACTGGTGAGCCCTAGGCTGTATCTCATCTTGTAAGCAGCCTAGAAGCCATATCTCATCTTGTATCCAGGCTAGAGGCTGTTTCTCATCTTGTATCCAGGCTAGAGGGCGTATCTCATCTAGTATCTAGGCTAGAGGCCGTATCTCATCTTGTATCCAGGCTGGAGGCCATATCTCATCTTGTATCCAGACTAGAGGCGGTATCTCATCTTGTATCCAGGCTAGAGGCCGTATCTCACCATGTTCAATAGAGAAAAGGAATATCCCACGGCGCAAAAACCACCCAGTGGTTGGATTAGAATGAGGGTTCTTTTTATTCAGCAAGCGGTACAACGCGTTTCGGTGATATACCCCTTCTTCAGGTACAATTGACTTGCTAGAAGCCGTATCTCATCTTGTATCCAGGCTAAAGGCCATATCTCATCTTGTGTCCAGGCTAGAGGCCATATCTCACCATGTATCCAGGCTAGAGGCCGTATCTCATCCTGTATTGAGGCTAGAGGCCGTATCTCATCTTGTATCCAGGCTCGAGGCTGTTTCTCATCTTGTATCAAGGCTAGAGGCTGTATCTCATCTTGTATCCAGACTAGAGGCCATATCTCACCTTGTATCCAGACTGGAGGCTGTATCTCATCTTGTATCCTGGCTAGAGGCCGTATCTCATCTTGTGTCCAGGCTAGAGGCCGTATCTCACCATGTATCCAGGCTAGAGGCCGTATCTCATCTTGTGTCCAGGCTAGAGGCCGTATCTCACCATGTATCCAGGCTAGAAGCCGTATCTCATCTTGTATCCAGGGTAGAGGCCATATCTCATCTTGTATACAGGGTAGAGGCCATATCTCATCTTGTATACAGGGTAGAGGCCATATCTCATCTTGTATACAGGGTAGAGGCCATATCTCATTTTGTATCCAGGCTAGAGGCCGTATCTCATCCTGTATTGAGGCTAGAGGCCGTATCTCATCTTGTATCCAGGCTCGAGGCTGTTTCTCATCTTGTATCCAGGCTAGAGGGCGTATCTCATCTAGTATCTAGGCTGGAGGCCATATCTCATCTTGTATCCAGACTAGAGGCCATATCTCACCTTGTATCCAGACTAGAGACCATATCTCATCTTGTATCCAGGCTGGAGGCTGTATCTCATCTTGTATCCTGGCTAGAGGCCGTATCTCATCTTGTGTCCAGGCTAGAGGCCGTATCTCACCATGTATCCAGGCTAGAAGCCGTATCTCATCTTGTATCCAGGGTAGAGGCCATATCTCATCTTGTATACAGGGTAGAGGCCATATCTCATCTTGTATCCAGGGTAGAGGCCATATCTCATTTTGTATCCAGGCTAGAGGCACCCAGCAGGGTCCTAGAGCCTCCTCTCAATTGTACAGTTTTCCCCAATAAACTTCTCCTTTTGGTCTAATATTGTAATCACTTACATCCACCATCATTACATTCACAGATTAAAAGGTTCATCCCCACCACTCCTTCTTGGTGCAGTATTTTTGGTGTGTGTGTTTACTGCGGCCGTTGCAGGACGTTCCCTCATCCCACCATCTGCACAGCGATTTTCTAGCCTATAAACTTCCTTTAAACAATGGGAAATCCTCATTTCCATCTGCAGAATGGAGCGTCTGGCACTGACTGCTGACGGGAATGATTGGACTTGGCAAGGACGAATGGAAATTAAAGGAAGATTTCATCTGCAGGACAAGTCACTGACCATTATCTACCACAGCGACTACCTAGGCAGCTTCTGTGACACCAATGGAGAAGGAGAGGTCCTCATCCGATTGATTTTCATGGTAGTTGGGTCCTGCACTGGGATGTGGTCTACACAGAGGCTGCAATGTTTGGCTATGTTCACGGAGGCTTAGTCCAGTTCTCTGCGGTTCCGCATGTATAGACTGTATTTATTTATTTCCATTTTTTGTCACGCACATTAGATTTGTAAATACGGAACCCAGATAACGCCCTCGCAAGGCGTGCAGACACGACAGTCCCATCGGACTTTAAAGCAACAGCGACATATCTTCAGCTTTGTTTATCTTCCAAGTTATCTTTGGTCTTTCTTTGAAACCAGTTTGCCGACTTTCGGATTTCTCTTTTACAGTCAATTTGCTTTGAACGTGGACAAAAGAGAAAGAGGAAGAATGGCGTCAGCGGCGTCAGCGGGTTATAAATAGGCAGTGATACATTATTGTACCGTGTATCAGTGACCATCAATAAGTCCTTATTCAGACGTCGGTTCTCCACGGACAGCACATGTATCCATTGATGTGCATTTACCGCGGTCCGGGGGTCCAGGTATACACCATAGAAGCATGCCCTTGGAGCCATCATGCCCATTATAGTCTATGGGTCAGTGAAAAAACACGGAGAGAATCCATGTTTCGTCCACGTTTCATGGATCGTTCCCAAGAATAGTTCTCATGAATCTGGTGCATTAGTTGCGACTGGCCGAATGCCAAATAGCGCCCGACAGAAATAAATGCAACATGCTCCGTTTTTCTGTTTGCCAGTAGATAGACACGGGATCTGTGCGCTACAGTGTAGTTCACATCTGGCCGGACACATCTGATACCTGTACACAGCTGGTCCTGCTCTCCGATCAGCAGCGAATACAACTGTATCCTGTGTAAGACAATGGGGGTCATTTAATAACCGTTTTACGCCTCCTGCACACGACCGTTTTTTTCTTCCATTTACGGGCCGTTTTTTTAAAAAAAAATTTATTTCAATGGTTCCGCAAAAAAAAAAAACGGAATGTACTCCGTATGCATTCCGTTTACGTATTTCCGTTCCGTTGAAAGATAGAACATGTCCTATTATTGCCCGCAAATCACGTTCCGTGGCTTCATTCAAGTCAATGGGTCCGCAAAAAAAATGGAACACATACGGAATGTACTCCGTATGTCTTCCGTATCCGTTCCGTTTTTGTGGAACCATCTATTGAAACATTTATGCCCACCCCAATTTTTTCTATGTAATTACTGTATACTGTATATGCCATACGGAAAAACGTAACGGAAACACAACAGAAAAAACGGAACAACGGATCCGTGAAAGACGGACCGCAAAACACTTAAAAAGCTATACGGTCCTGTGCAGGAGGCTTTGCGCCTCTTTATGGCACCAAATTGTCACACTACCCCTATAGTTGTTGCATGGGCGTTTTTACGCCTCGTTGGACACATAGGAGTGCTGAGGAAGTGGCGAAAAAAAAAAAGAAAAAAAAGCATAAAACTTGCCGAAAAACTTGCTGTTTGATAAAGACACCTGCGAGTGTTGAAACGCGTCACAGGATTATGTGACTATAAACAAGAACCTTTTGCAGACAACTTACAGTGAGTGCCTTAATAAAAGACCATCGATGTTCTGTGAGCGGAACATCCCGGACTCCAGACTAATACACTGTAGCAAACGAGCAGAGAATTTTCTGCAGCTGCTGATGTGTTCAGCTCGCCGAGCGTTGTCTAGACTGGATGCACAATATCCACTTCTCAGTGCACAGGTTTACTGCCTCTGAATGCAAACAGACCAGGTCTCATTCACTGACTGCAAACAAAACCCTTGAAAATGGTGAAAAGTTGAGGCATAAATCAGCAGAATTTCCTATGTACACAGTGAAGAATACATTACTGTATGTGGAGGCGTTGTCTCCTGCATTACTGCAGGGCTCAGCACATCTCACTGCTGCCCTCTGGTGGTTCTAAACCAATAATACAAGCAGCGCCAAAACATGATGGCAAGAGAGTGTTAAAATCCTCAAGGCACCGTATGTCTACAGGGATCAACATACCTGTCTCTTGCATCTCGTTATATGACAGTAAGGGCTCAGCCGTATGCTGTCTGCAAAAATGCGGATCCGCTTTTTTGCAGATTAGATATGGACCTATTCACTTCTATGGGGCCCTTTTCTTCTTTTCTATGGCTCCGCAAAAAAATAAAACATGTCCTATACCTGTCAGTGAAAATCAGGATGTGGCCCCATTGAAGCCTATGGGTCATCAAAAATGCGGAATGAAATCCGTTTTCTTGCGGACATGCTGAACTGTCCGCAAAAAAAACGGATCCGCGTTTTAGCGGACAGCATATGGCTGTCCAAATGAGCCCTAAATGTAGCTATATGGAGAATAAGTCAGAGCACAACATCGGGTGATACGGTACCCAAAAAACAAGAAATGTGCGGAAAAAACCCACAATTAAGAGCTCACCACAACCATTGTAAAGGTGTATAGTCAGAGCCGCAATGGCTTCCCAAATGGAGGAGCGGGGTCAGCAGCCGGGTCCGCGCGATCCTCGTCATCGGTCCGGCCAGGCCTCCAGACGTGGAAATAGATGAACAGTGTAATGATTGACCGAAGAAGGGGCAGGACCCCGAAACGCGTTTTGTGCAAGGACTTTTAATCATCACTTTAATAAAGACCGCTTTTATGCGTGGGTTACAGCGATCTTTCCAGTTGGTGTTACTGATCATACTATGAAACGTGACCACTTCATAAGACATTCAATTGAAGTATAATTACCCCCCCCAGCTGTTTGCTGCCTGCTAGTGCAAATGAAAATGGAACGTGCACTTAAAGGGAAACTCCTCTTTTGTCTGCGATAGGCCTTACTCAATCAGATTTTAGTTTTGTATGGGTATCCGTCATACCCAAACAAGGGCTATGCAATATAAATCTATATTTCGAATGAGTTTAAAGACCCAAATTCATACATCATAGGTATCTATGATGCTGAGAGTTCAGGTAAGTTAAAGGGGTTGTCCCATCATAGACAATGGGGGCATATCGTAGTTGTCTGATAGGTGCAGGTCCCACCTCAAGCGTAGTGCGCTCCCATTCACTTCTATGGGGAAAGAGCTTGGCAGTGGCCGGACCCTGGGAAACCCGGGGCCCTCCAGCCCCCACTCTTCCCGCTCCATTCCCGATATAGGTACAGGTTCCAGAGGTGGGACCTGCACCTATCAGACAAGGGGGGCATATCCTAGCGATATGCCCCCATTGTCTGTGATTAGACTATCCCTTTAAGGCCCCTTGCAGACGAGCGTTCCTCCCGCAGAGAGTCCGCATCTCAGCGCCCGGCCTGACCTCCCAGCGCTGACTGGATTCACATAGCATTATATTGATTTATGATGCTATGTAACCCTTAGGCCTCTTTCACACGGGCGTCGCGTGTGAGGGCCGGATAGGATGCGGGTGCGTTGCGTTTTAATGCGTTTTGCACGTGCGTGAGAAAAATCGGCATGTTTGGTACCCAGACCCGAACTTCTTCACAGAAGTTCGGGTTTGGGACCGGTGTTGTGTAAATTTTATAATTTTCCCTTCCTAATACAGAATGCTAAGTAAATTAGGGATGGAGGGGTTAAAAAAAATATATAAAAAAATGAAACTCACCTCATCCACTTGTTCGCGCAGCCCGGCTTGTCTTCTTTCTTCTTCTTCTTTGAGGACCTGGGAGAAAAGGATGTCACTGCGCTCATACCATGGTCCATCACCATGGTGATGGATCATGTGATGGACCATGTGATGAGCGCAGTGACGTCACCAAAGGTCCTTTTCTCCCGGGTCCTCAAAGAAGAAAGAAGAGAAGCCGGGCTGCGCGAACAAGTGGATGAGGTGAGTTTAATTTTTTAATTTTTATTTTTTAACCCCTCCAGCCCTATTGTACTATGCATTCTGTATTAAGAATGCTATTATTTTCCCTTATAACCATGTTATAAGGGAAAATAATAAAGATCGGGTCCCCATCCCGATCGTCTCCTAGCAACCATGCATAAAAATCGCACCGTATCCGCACTTGCTTGCGATTTTCACGCAACCTCATTCTTTTCTATGGGGTCTGCCTTGCAAGAAAAACAAACAATATAGAGCATGCTGCGATTTTCATGCAATGCACAAGTGATGCGTGAAAATCACCGCTCGTGTGCACAGCCCTATAGAAATGAATGGGTCCGGATTCAGTGCGGAATACTCGCCCGTGTGAAAGAGGCCCTACAGTTCTGGAATGTATTAGATAACACTGGCAGCATTATGCCAATGTTATCCAATACATTCCAGAACTGTAAGGCCGGCCTGGCATCATACGAGTGTATTACTGTAGTGCAGCGGCGGCATTAAGCGAACGGCGCCATAGCAACCAATGACGCCGTGCGCTCCTGCTGTCAGCAGGATGCCAGGCCGGGATACCACAGCCGTGTGCATTCGGCCTAAAGGTTACATAGCATCATAAATCAATATAATGCTATGTGATCCCCGGCAGCGCGGGGAGGTCAGTCCGGGAGCTGCGCTGCGGAGTCGCTGCGGGAAGAACGCTCGTCTGCAAGGGGCCTAAGGCTAGGGCTACACGGCGCTATGTGTCACACGACATTAATGTCGCACCAATGTCGTGCAACATTTTCTGCAGTGATAGTAATGATAGTCAATTGCAACAGTCAAACAAAAATCCAAATTGGATGGATTTTTTGCAACTGTCGTGTCGCATGTCGCAGTGAAAAAACCATTATCATTATAAAAAACGTTGCGTGGCTTTTCTGTGACACATGTCGCCGTGTAGCCCTAGCCTAAAACCATGGTCGGGCAGGTTCACACTTGCGAAATATGGTCACATTAAATTGGACAATTTTTCTCCAGTAACATTCGGACAGTGCGGATCCCTTGTATGTGCAATTGTCAAATACGGATTTCTCCTTGTAATTCATTTTTCATGGTCTCAAAAGTCCAAATTTGCACTTAAACCTCAGCTATACCGCCGGCTTCCTGAGGCTTTGCAGACATGATATAAAGTGACAAGTGACCACCAGTCAGTTGGGCTTTCCGATGCTTACAGCCCATGGATTCATCATTTCTTGTTTGATATAATCAGTGCAGCTGCAGGCCGCTGTAATGCTGACTTTGGTGGCACCTAGTGTTTGATGTGGGTATTGCGCTGACTTTTATACCAGAAGTTACAAAACGTGCTCCCTGCGCCACATGCCCATTGTCTAAATCAGTATTCACGCTGGGCAGTCTGCTAAAACAATTGCAGTCGAAAAGTCACGATTTGACCGCAAGCATGTGAATAGAGTCATATAGCACTCTGAGGCCTCTTTCACACGGGCGTCATGTTTTTTGCCCGGATAAGATGCGGGTGCGTTGCGGGAAAATGCGCAATTTTTTCGCACGAGTGCAAAACATTGTAATGAGTTTTGCACGCGCGTGAGAAAAATTCGGCATGTTTGGTGTTCTGTAGATTGTATTATTTTCCTTTATAACATGGTTATAAGGGAAAATAATAGTATTCTTAATACAGAATGCATAGTAAAATAGGGCTGGAGGGGTTAAAAAAATAAAATAAAAATTTAACTCACCTTAATCCACTTGTTCGCGCAGCCGGCATCTCTTCTGTCTTCTTTCTTCAGGACCTGGGTAAAGGACCTGTGGTGACGTCACTGTGCTCATCACATGGTCCATCACATGATCTTTTACCATAGTGATGGATCATGTGACGGGCCATGTGATGAGCGCAGTGACGTCATCACAGGTCCTTTACCCAGGTCCTGAAGAAAGAAGACAGAAGAGATGCCGGCTGCGCGAACAAGTGGATTAAGGTGAGTTAAATTTTTATTTTATTTTTTTAACCCCTCCAGCGCTATTGTACTATGCGTTCTGTATTCAGAATGCTATTATTTTCCCTTATAACCATGTTATAAGGGAAAATAATAATGATCAGGGCTCCATCCCGATCGTCTCCAAGCAACCGTGCGTGGAAATCGCACCGCATCCGCACTTGCTTGCGATTTTCACGCAGCCCCATTCACTTCTATGGGGCCTGCGTTGCGTGGAAAACGCACAAAATAGAGCATGCTGCGATTTTCACGCAACGCACAAGTGATGCGTGAAAATCACCGCTCATGTGCACAGCCCCATAGAAATGAATGGGTCCGGATTCAGTGCGGGTGCAATGCGTTCACCTCACGCATCGCACCCGTGCGGAAATCTCGCCCGTGTGAAAGGGGCCTAGAAGTATGGTGACACAGCCGCCTTATGGCAGATTAAGCCACAGCGGACTCAACTGAACTAGTAAGGACCGCACTGTTAAGTCGGTCTTTGTCGTTAATAGCTATGCATTAACCGTGCACCCATTAACAATGAAAACAGAATAAACAGGTGGGTCCAAACTGGCAGATCAATATACCTCCCCCGCTGAACCAAATACCACAGTGCAGCACAATATACTGCCATCTGCTCCACAGTATTCAACTGGATCCCTGTCCTGAGGACGTCGATACAGTTGAATTCAGGAAGGCGCCTGCAGCCGCTGACCAGGTGCGTAAGAGAGAATCAGTTCATTATGAACCTGGTTGGCGGCCGTGAGGAGGGTTTGGTTAGCGCTCCTAGGCTTTGGCCCACCGGGAAAATTCCCTGTGGGGTCTATGGCCAATCCGCCCCTGGCCACTCCCAAGTGTCGAGGACGGCGGAAAAACACCCATGCGACAAAATATTGTCTTGCAACTTTTCAATGTCAAAAACTGCCAAAACCGGGACTGGGCAGGAACAGCAAAGTGGCGGTCGCGGCAATGACAACCTGGACAGGCAGCTATAAGTAACAAGTAATGGAGGACCACCGGAGTAGCAACAAGAGTATCAGGCTGGGTTCACATCTGCGTTTTTAATTCAGGTTTTGAGATCCGGCATTAAAACGGATCAGTTTTGTCGCCAATTATTGTCAATGTGGACAAAACTGATCAGGATGCATCAATTCAGTTCAGTTGTGTTTTGGGGCCGGACACAAAAACCACTGCAAACTGCGTTTTTGTGTCCGGTTTGCAAAACTGAACAAACCTGATCAGGCGTGAAAATCAGTTTGTTCAGTTTTGATTTGATAAAATCGGATCCGGTCAAAACTGAGCCATCAGGATGTATGAAATGGAACTGATCCTTTTCATTCAGGTTTTGAGAGCCTATTTCACACGACCGTATGGCTTTTTCAGTATTTTGCGGTCTGTTTTTCACTGATCAGTTGTTCCGTTTTTTTGTTTCCGTTGTGTTTCCGTTCCGTTTTTCCGTATGGTGTATACAGTAATTACATAGAAAAAATTGGTCTGGGCATAAAATTTTCAATGGATGGTTCCTCAAAAACGGAACAGATACGGAAGACATACGGAGTACATTCCGTATGTGTTCCATTTTTTTTGCGGACCCATAGACTTGAATGGAGCCACGGAACGTGATTTGCGGGCAATAATAGGACATGTTCTATCTTTCAAAGGAACGGAAATACGGAAACGGAGTACATTCCGTTTTTTTTTGCGGAACCATTGAAATGAATAGTTCCGTATACGGACCGTATATGGAACGCAAAAAACGGCCCGCAAACGAAAAAAAAAAAACGGTTGTGTGAAACAGATCCGGCAGGGTCTAGCAAAAACGCTTCTGTTACTGATAATACAACCGTCTACATCCGTTATGAACGGATCCAGTTTGATTATCTTTAACATCGCCAAAGCTGATCCGTTTTGAACTCCACTGAAAGTCAATGGAGGACGGATCCGTTTTCTATTGTGGCAGAGATAACGGATCCGTCCCCATTGACTTGCATTGGGGGTAATGCCGGATTCGTTTTTTCCAGGACGGAAAGCAAAATACAACATGTTGCGGTTTGCTCTCCGGTCTGAGAACTAAACGGAACGGAAAGCATTTTGGAGGATTCCGTTCTGTTCAGTTCAGTTTTGTCCCCATTGACAATGAAAGGGGACAAAACTGAAGTGTTTTTTTTCCGGTATTGAGCCCCTATGTCGGATCTCAATACTGGAAAACGTTAATGCTAGTGTGAAAGTAGCCTAAGATCATGATGAGGTCAGCTCTGTAGATAACCCCCCTACTCTGTGCATGCGCTCTGTAGCCTGTCGCAGAAGTGGTCGTGACTATTAAAGGGGTTGTCTCATCTCGCCGTTACTAAGGCGAGATGAGACACAATTCTGACCACCTCCGAGCCGGGAAACAGCAGAGCGCACAGGTGTTCTGCTGTTTCAGTAGCTCTCACTGCCGTGCATGACATGACTGTTGCTCAGCCGTTCCGTGCTTTGGGGACCGCAATTTGCGATCACCAATGCACGGGCACTATCCGTGCGGCTGCCGCAATGCATCCATACCCATTCAATTTGATCCGTCATGCGGGGTGCACACTGCCGGTGCCCACATATTGCAGACCTGCTGTTTGCGGGTATGGCGGGGCAACGGCCTTGTGCATGAGGCCTTAGGCCCCTTTCACACAAGCAAGTTTTCCGTGTGGGTGCGATACGTGACGTGAACGCAAAGCACCCGCACTATATCCGGACCCATTCATTTCAATGGGGCTGTGTACATGAGCTTTTTTTTCACGCATCAGTTCTGCATTACGTGAAAAACACAAAAAATAAACGTTATTCTGCATTTTTCACGCAGCCCTGGCCCCATAGAAGTGAATGGGGCTTCAGTGAAAAACGCATTGCATCCGCAAGCAAGTGCGGATGCGATGCGTTTTTCACTGATGGTTGCTCAGAGATGTTGTTTGTAAACCTTCAGTTTTTTTATCACGCGCGTGAAAAACGCGTCAAAACGCATTGCACCTGCGCGGAAGAAAATGTACGCAATTGCAGACAAAACTGACTGAACTTGCTTGCAAAACTGAGCGAGTTTCACTGAACGCATCCGGAGCCGATCCGTCGCGCTCGTCTGAAAAGGGCCTTAGGGAAACAGCCATAGCTTGTTGTGCTACGATGTTTCATTAGTTCTTATGCACGTCAATGAGAGCTAGAGAAACAGCAGAGCGCCTGAGCTGGGAGGTGGTCCGAACTGTGTCTCATTTCGCCTTAGTAATGGCGAGATGAGACAACCCCTTTAAGGCCTCTTTCACACGAGCGTGACGGATCGGCTCCGGATGTGTTCAGTGAAACTCGCACCATTCTGCAAGCAAATTCAGTCAGTTTTGTCTACGATTGCGTTCAGTTGTTTCGTTTTTTCCGCGCGGGTGCAATGCGTTTTGATAAATAACTGAATGTTTACAAACAACATCTCCTAGCAACGATCAGTGAAAAATGCATCGCACCCGCACTTGCTTGCGGATGCTCGCGATTTTCACGCAGCCCCATTCATTTCTATGGGGCCTGCGTTGCGTGAAAAACGCAGAATATAGAACATGCTGTGATTTTCACGCAACGCACAAGTGATGCGTGAAAAACAACGCTCACGTACACAGACCCATTGAAATGAATGGGTCTGGATTCCGTGCGGGCTCAATGCGTTCTCGTCACACATTGCACCCGTGCGGGAAAACCCGCTCGTGTGAAAGAGGCCTAAGGCCCCTTTCACACGAGCGAGAATTCCACACGGGTGCAATGCGTGACGAGAACGCATTGAGCCCGCACGGAATCCAGACCCATTCATTTAAAATGGGTCTGTGTACATGAGCAGGGTTTTTTTTTTACGCATCACTTTTGCGTTGCGTGAGAACCGCAGCATGTTCTATATTCTGCGATTTTCATAGAAGTGAGTGGGGCTGCGTGAAGCAAGTGCGATTTTCACGGATGGTTGCTAAGAGATGTTGTTTGTAAACATTCAGTTTTTTATCACGCGCGTGAAAAATGCATCAAAACGCGTTGCAGCCGCGCGATAAAAACTGAACAACTGAACGCGATCGCAAACAAAACTGAATGGCTTTGTTTGCGAAATCGGAACACATCCGGACACGCTCATTTGCAAGGGGCCTAAGTATTAGTTTTGACATGTCTGATGGCTGGCTTCAGCAGCTTGGATGCCATGGATGCCCACACGTGCCCCAGAACAGCCATATGATAATCCACCACTATTCAGACACTACAACCAGCACCTATGTATCACGACAATATCCGCATGTAAAAAATGTGAATTTTGTCACAGAGTTCCCTCTGAACTTGCGGCCAAATCTGAAGTGATATTTTTCTATCTTGATGGATGCGACCATATCACCCAGCCCCATTAATAACGCTGGCATTGAGTGCCAGTCTTACTGGGCGACTTCCCTGCTACAGATACAAAACCAAAGTCTGCCTTGCAGAGGAGTTGACGCCAACAATGGCACTGGGCGGGAGCGAGGTTGCTCGGCGCTAATCAGATAAAAGCTTGTTTGCTGTACACGTTAAGCTTGTTGTACAATCCCTATAAAGATTGTGTAGCAGAGAGAATTACTGATAATTACACATTTTACATCAGACCATTGCTTTTTATCCTCCGCACAAAGCCGTTGTCTATTTATATCACCGACGCCGATGTGGAGGATGGGTGTCAGACATAATCCTTCCAATCTGCGCTTCCATATTCATCATATATATTAAATATGTAGACAGTTCACAGCAAAAAATAAATGTCCTGATTGGAAAATCCAGTTAACGAGGCTACGTTCACATCTGTAGGTTCTGTCAGACATATCAGAGGAACCAGGCAGAGACCGTTTCAAGTTGAAGGGGCCATTCTAGAACCACAGGTGTCCGCCTTAATACAGATCCAGCACAGCGCTGTGGTTTCCATTATAAATGGAAGCGGCAATACTCTTGTGAACAGAACCCAATGCAGAAAGTCTGCCACTAGTTTTGCAGATTTGTACGGGGAGTAAGGTTTCTGCTGTGTCTGAAAAAAAATATATATATTTGGAGGAGCTGGGACCGTATGGCAGTAATTAGAATGAAAGTATATCAGTACACTTTTTTAATTATTATTTCTGCAAAAATCAAATAACTTATTTTCTCAAACAACCTCTTAAAAAAGAAGAGAAAAGTGGTGACATTTACTTACATAGTATGGCTCCACCTGGTGTTCATTTACTTACATAGTATGGCTCCACCTGGTGTTCATTTACTTACTTAGTATGGCTCCACCTAGTGTTCATTTACTTACATAGTATTGCTCCATCTAGTGTTCATTTACTTACTTAGTATGGCTCCACCTGGTGTTCATTTACTTACATAGTATGGTTCCACCTAGTGTTCATTTACTTACATAGTATGGCTCCACCTAGTGTTCATTTACTTACTTAGTATGGCTCCACCTAGTGTTCATTTACTTACATAGTATGGCTCCACCTAGTGTTCGGTTACCTACTTAGTATGGCTCCACCTAGTGTTCATTTACTTACATAGTATGGTTCCACCTAGTGTTCATTTACTTACATAGTATGGTTCCACCTAGTGTTCATTTACTTACATAGTATGGCTCCACCTAGTGTTCATTTACTTACATAGTATGGCTCCACCTAGTGTTCATTTACTTACTTATTATGGCTCCACCTAGTGTTCATTTACTTACATAGTATGGCTCCACCTAGTGTTCGGTTACTTACATAGTATGGCACCACCTAGTGTTCATTTACTTACATAGTATGGCTCCACCTAGTGTTCATTTACTTACATAGTATGGCTCCACCTAGTGTTTATTTACTTATATAGTATGGCTCCACCTAGTGTTCATTTACTTACTTAGTATGGCTCCACCTAGTGTTCATTTACTTACATAGTATGGCTCCACCTAGTGTTCGGTTACTTACATAGTATGGCACAACCTAGTGTTCATTTACTTACATAGTATGGCTCCACCTAGTGTTCATTTACTTACATAGTATGGCTCCACCTAGTGTTTATTTACTTATATAGTATGGCTCCACCTAGTGTTCATTTACTTACATAGTATGGTTCCACCTAGTGTTCATTTACTTACATAGTATGGCACCATCTAGTGTTCATTTTCTTATATAGTATGGCTCCACCTAGTGTTCATTTACTTACATAGTATGGCTCCACCTAGTGTTCATTAACTTACATAGTATGGCTCCACCTAGTGTTCATTTACTTACTTAGTATGGCTCCACCTAGTGTTCATTTTCTTATATAGTATGGCACCACCTAGTGTTCATTGTTAGGCCAGCAGTCCGTGCAGGCGCCGCTGCCCCTAACCGCAGGCACGGGCGGCAGGCTCCATCTTTTTCCTCCTGTCGTCCTGCTGACAAACATGGGCAGCAACTTGCTTAACCCTGCTACATATGTTCCATGCCAGATTTTCCTTCCTGCTGGAGACTTGCATTAGGGTTGAAGCTTGCATGGGTGTGTCTCTCTTCACCTAAGAGACAACACACACACACACACACACACACACACGCCCTCTGTCTCAGCAGCCTATGGCTGGATTGCAGCAGGTATTTATAGGCACTTCCTACTACAGGAAGTTGCCTGAGCAACCTCAGTGTCTAGCCTCTGGTGTTTATCTTGTCTGCCTTCCTGTGTACCGAATCCTGCTATTGTACGACTGGACTTTGCTTTCTGCCGCTTGCCTCTGACTTCGTTTATGGACTTTGCCTGTTTGCCGCCTGCCCCTGACCTCGTATCTTATTTGCTGACTTCGCTTTATTGCCGCCTGTCCTGACCCGAACCTCCAGGCCTTGTACGTCAGCTGCCACTGACTTGGGGCCTACTCTGGAGTGGCAGCTACCCTACGGCCCAAGCCTATCCCCACCATCAGGGGCTCTAGTGAATACCAGGTAGCTGCTTAGTTACGCCCCTCCGGAGTATACCCAGTTAGTGGCGCAGCGGGTACACACCCGCTTGCATAACATTCATTTACTTACATAGTATGGCTCCACCTGGTGTCGGTTTACTTACATAGTATGGTTCCACCTGGTGTCGGTTTACTTACATAGTATGGCAGTACCCCACAGTATACAGTAGAGCAGTATAGCACCCCACAGTATATAGTAGAGCACCCCACAATATACAGCACCCCACAGTATACAGTAGAGCAGTATAGCACCCCACAGTATACAGTAGAGCAGTATAGCACCCCACAATATACAGCACCCCACAGTATACAGTAGAGCAGTATAGCACCCCACAGCATACAGTAGAGCAGTATAGCACCCCACAATATACAGCACCCCACAGTATACAGTAGAGCAGTATAGCACCCCACAGTATACAGTAGAGCAGTATAGCACCCCACAGTAGAGCAGTATACAGCACCTCACAGTATATAGCACCCCATAGTATACAGTAAAGCAGTATAGCACACCACAATATACAGCACCTCACAGTATACAGTAGAGCAGTATAGCACACCACACTATACAGCACCCCACAGTATACAGTAGCTTACAGTATATTAGCATAACAGCCCCGACACCTTTTCCTGATGTAATCTTCACAAAAAAAGCTCCACAGTTAAGGCAAACTTCTCCTGCAGCAACACTCCTGGTAGAAAGGACCTTTGATTACCTCATAGCCATGTGACCAGTAATATTGCTAGGTTACTGGTCACATGGTGATGTCATCTAAGGTCCTTTCTCCTAAGAGAATCACAGCTCTCACAGTTCGCTGCCTGGAGTGCCGGCAGGCATGGCATGGCAGCACCCCCGTGTATAGCTGACAGCCTGACACCCGGGGAAGTGGCCAGCAGGGCTCAAGAGGCAGCTGCCTTGGGCCCCCCAGGAGCAGCTGGGCCCGGGGCAGCTGCCCCTTTCGCCCCTTGTTAAATAAGGCCCTGTAACCATTGGAGCCCAGGCCTTGAAAAGAGTCAAATCTACCTGAGAAGAGTCATGGTTATTCATAATCTGCTCTCCTGCCTATTTGCTGATGATTGGCAGTTCTCTCTTAGAGAAAACTAGGTAGAAGACTGTCAGTCATCAGCAGGTGGGCAGGAGAGCAGGATCTCATGAATAACCAGGACTCTTCTCAGGTGACCGTGACTCTTCTCCAGGCCCAGTCTGCAATGATTGTGATGTTGGTTCTCGGCAACCACTTACTTTTAACTTTTAAATGACAAACCACTGAAATCCACTCACCTGTCTCTACTTTATTCTGCCGTTAGTATGGGCAACACAAAGTTGATGACAGGTTCCCTTTAAAGGGAGTCTGTTACCACCCGAAGCACTAAGGCCCCTTTCACACAGGCGAGTTTTCTGCGCAGGTGCAATGTCTGACGTGAACGCATAGCACCCACACTAAATCCTGACCCATTCATTTCAATGGGTCTGTGTACATGAGCGTCGTTTTATTTCACGCATCAGTTCTGCGTTGCGTGAAAATCGCATGTTCTATATCCTGCGTTTTTCACGCAGCCCTGGCCCCATAGAAGTAAATGGGGCTTCAGTAAAAAACGCATAGCACCCGCAAGCAAGTGCGGGTGAGATGCGTTTTTCCCTGATGGTTGCTAAGAGTTGTTGTTTGTAAACCTTCAGTTTTTTATCACGCCTGTGAAAAACGCATCAAAACGCATTGCACCCGCGAGGAAAAAACTGAACAGAATCGCAGACAAAACTGACTGAACTTGCTTGCAAAATGGTGCGAGTTTCACTGAACGCACCCTGAACGCATCCGGACCTAATCTGTCACGCTTGTGTGAAAGAGGCCTAAGGCCTCTTTCACACGGGCGTCCCGGATTTGCTCCGGATGTGTCGCGTGTGCATTGCGGGAAAACCGCACGAGTAGGCACGCAATTGCAGTCAGTTTTGACTGCGATTGCGTTCCGATGTTCAGTTTTTTCCGCGCGAGTGCAATGCGTTTTGCATGCGCATGAGAAAAAACTGAATGTGGTACTCAGACCCGAACTTCTTCACTGAAGTTCAGGTTTGGGTTAGGTGTTGTATTCATTTTATAATTTTCCCTTATAACATAGTTATAAAGGAAAATAATAGCATTCTTAATACAGAATGCTTACTAAAATGTGGCTTTAGGGGTTAAAAAAAAAAAAAAAAAAGTACTCACCTCATCCAACTGATCGCGCAGCCGGCATCGTCTTCTTGCTTCTTCTTTCAGGACCTGCAAAAGGACCTTTGATGACGTAATCGTGCTCACCACGTTGTGACGTCAGCGCAGGTCCTGCTGAATGAAGATAGAAATCTTCTATCTTCATTCAGCAGGACCTGCGCTGACGTCGCCGCGCTCACCATGTGGTGAGCGCGATTATGTTATCAAAGGTCCTTTTGCAGGTCCTGAAAGAAGAAGCAAGAAGACGATGCCGGCTGCGCGATCAGTTGGATGAGGTGAGTTAATTTTTTTTATTTTTTAACCCCTAAAGCCACATTTTACTTAGCATTCTGTATCAATGCTATTATTTTCCTTTATAACCATGTTATAAGGGAAAATAATACAGTAAATAGACTTTTATCAATTTACTTACATCGTCTCCTAGCAACCATGCGTGAAAATCGCACCGCTTCCGCACTTGCTTGCGATTTTGACGCAGACCCATTCATTTCTATGGGGCCTGCGTTGTTGCGTTAAAAACGCTGAATATAGAGCATGCTGCGATTTTCACGCAACACACAAGTGATGCGTGGAAATCATCGCTCATCTGAACCGCCCCCATTGAAGTGAATGGGTCCGGATTCAGTGCGGATGCAATGCGTTCGCCTCACGCATTGCACCCGCACGGAATTCTCGCCCGTGTGAAAGGGGCCTAATAGGAGCAGTATTACAAAAACACTGCTCCTGCTGAGTGAGGAATGTCCCCTTCCCAAACTATGTACCCGCAAAGCGCCACTGTAATACATTGAGCGGAGTTGTGCGCTCGTGCTTAGGAGGTTCTCTCTATTACACGCTTGAGGTATAAGGAGTCCTCTCAAAGGATTACAGTGGAGTTTTGCGGGGGGCACAGTAAGGGAATCGGGTGGTGCATGAACATAAAAGCTAGCGATCCCGACTCAGTAGGCGCAGTATTATTTATGTAGTACTGTTCCTAATAGCGCTCCAGGGAGGTAACAGATTCCCTTTACAACTAAATTTGTAAGATGCAGTCTGAGTATTTTCCTTCTAGTGAAGAGCCATAACTATTTATTTTATAATCAACTTACCTGTATTCATTTTTATGGCACTATTTGGGACACTTATAATTTAATGGTTAACATTTTTTTTTCGGGGGAAGGGGAGGGGGGGGGTGAAAAACCTATTATTTCGTCATTTTAGGATTTTTTTTTTCTACACTGTTCACCCGGATATAAAATGTTCGACCCTATTCTAAGAGATGTAGTGTTCAGTGGGCAGGGTACATGTTTAGACATTTCTTTGGTGGGATGGGAAAAAACAGCAAATCCACCTCTCGCTGTTTAAGGTGAGGATCCCCCTTTAAGAATGTTATCCAGTAATTAATTCTCTGGGTAACGCTGTTGGAATCGAGGCAGAAAAAGGTAATGGAATGAGAGATCGCTGACAACAGAAATCTCGCAGTCGTCTAGCTGTGTCATGATAAACCAGAGCCAGAAGATACAGCAGAAAAGTGGCCAAAAACTGGGCAGGAAAAGAGAAGAGAGCACAATGCTGTGCAAGGGCGCGCCACCTTAGAAAGGTCAAACCGGCCGAGGTCAGGATCAAGACAAGGAATAGAGGTTCACAAACTTACAGCAAAATCACAACAGCATGAGACAAAGGAAAGAAAAACTCAGCAGGTAATAGCAATGTATATAACCCGCTGGAATAAGCACCACAGAGGCCACGCCCAGATTAAAACGCGTCTCCTGTGATCGCTCTGCAGACAACACTGGACCGTGGCAAGGTAAGTGCTTTACAAAGACATTGACTATAGTCCATTGACGTCATAAAATAGTCATATATTAGTCATATAGTACAGTCCGTATATGTGCACCATTAGCCATATAGTACAGTCCATATATGTGCGCCATTAGCCATATATTACAGTCAGTATATGTGCACCATTAGCCATATATTACAGTCAGTATATGTGCGCCATTAGCCATATAGTACAGTCCGTATATGTGCACCATTAGCCATATAGTACAGTCCGTATATGTGCGCTATTAGCCATATAGTACAGTCCATATATGTGCACCATTAGCCATATAGTACAGTCCATATATGTGCGCCATTAGCCATATAGTACAGTCCGTATATGTGCACCATTAGTCATATAGTACAGTCCATATATGTGCGCCATTAGCCATATAGTACAGTCCATATATGTGCGCCATTAGCCATATAGTACAGTCCATATATGTGCACCATTAGTCATATAGTACAGTCCATATATGTGCGCCATTAGCCATATAGTACAGTCCATATATGTGCACCATTAGCCATATAGTACAGTCCGTATATGTGCACCATTAGCCATATAGTACAGTCCGTATATGTGCACCATTAGCCATATATTACAGTCAGTATATGTGCGCCATTAGCCATATAGTACAGTCCGTATATGTGCACCATTAGCCATATAGTACAGTCCGTATATGTGCGCTATTAGCCATATAGTACAGTCCATATATGTGCACCATTAGCCATATAGTACAGTCCATATATGTGCGCCATTAGCCATATAGTACAGTCCGTATATGTGCACCATTAGTCATATAGTACAGTCCATATATGTGCGCCATTAGCCATATAGTACAGTCCATATATGTGCGCCATTAGCCATATAGTACAGTCCATATATGTGCACCATTAGTCATATAGTACAGTCCATATATGTGCGCCATTAGCCATATAGTACAGTCCATATATGTGCACCATTAGCCATATAGTACAGTCCGTATATGTGCACCATTAGCCATATAGTACAGTCCGTATATGTGCACCATTAGCCATATAGTACAGTCCGTATATGTGCACCATTAGCCATATAGTACAGTCCGTATATGTGCACCATTAGCCATATAGTACAGTCCGTATATGTGCGCCATTAGCCATATAGTACAGTCCATATATGTGCGCCATTAGCCATATAGTACAGTCCGTATATGTGCACCATTAGCCATATAGTACAGTCCGTATATGTGCACCATTAGCCATATAGTACAGTCCGTATATGTGCGCCATTAGCCATATAGTACAGTCCGTATATGTGCACATTATCCATATAGTACAGTCCATATATGTGCACCATTAGCCATATAGTACAGTCCGTATATGTGCACCATTAGCCATATAGTACAGTCCGTATATGTGCACCATTAGCCATATAGTACAGTCCATATATGTGCACCATTTGCCATATAGTACAGTCCATATATGTGCACCATTAGTCATATAGTACAGTCCATATATGTGCACCATTAGCCATATAGTACAGTCCGTATATGTGCGCCATTAGCCATATAGTACAGTCCGTATATATGTGCACCATTAGCCATATAGTACAGTCCGTATATGTGCGCCATTAGCCATATAGTACAGTCCGTATATGTGCACCATTAGCCATATAGTACAGTCCGTATATGTGCACCATTAGCCATACAGTACAGTCCGTATATGTGCGCCATTAGCCATATAGTACAGTCCATATATGTGCACCATTAGCCATATAGTACAGTCCGTATATGTGCGCCATTAGCCATATAGTACAGTCCATATATGTGCACCATTAGCCATATAGTACAGTCCATATATGTGCACCATTAGCCATATAGTACAGTCCGTATATGTGCACCATTAGCCATATAGTACAGTCCGTATATGTGCACCATTAGCCATATAGTACAGTCCGTATATGTGCACCATTAGCCATATAGTACAGTCCATATATGTGCACCATTAGCCATATAGTACAGTCCGTATATGTGCGCCATTAGCCATTTAGTACAGTCCGTATATGTGCGCCATTAGCCATATAGTACAGTCCGTATATGTGCACATTAGCCATATAGTACAGTCCATATATGTGCACCATTAGCCATATAGTACAGTCCATATATGTGCACCATTAGCCATATAGTACAGTCCGTATATGTGCACCATTAGCCATATAGTACAGTCCGTATATGTGCACCATTAGCCATATAGTACAGTCCATATATGTGCACCATTAGCCATATAGTACAGTCCATATATGTGCACCATTAGTCATATAGTACAGTCCATATATGTGCACCATTAGCCATATAGTACAGTCCGTATATGTGCACCATTAGCCATATAGTACAGTCCATATATGTGCACCATTAGCCATATAGTACAGTCCGTATATGTGCGCCATTAGCCATATAGTACAGTCCGTATATGTGCGCCATTAGCCATATAGTACAGTCCGTATATGTGCACATTAGCCATATAGTACAGTCCATATATGTGCACCATTAGCCATATAGTACAGTCCATATATGTGCACCATTAGCCATATAGTACAGTCCGTATATGTGCACCATTAGCCATATAGTACAGTCCGTATATGTGCACCATTAGCCATATAGTACAGTCCATATATGTGCACCATTAGCCATATAGTACAGTCCATATATGTGCACCATTAGCCATATAGTACAGTCCGTATATGTGCACCATTAGCCATATAGTACAGTCCGTATATGTGCGCCATTAGCCATATAGTACAGTCCGTATATGTGCACATTAGCCATATAGTACAGTCCATATATGTGCACCATTAGCCATATAGTACAGTCCATATATGTGCACATTAGCCATATAGTACAGTCCGTATATGTGCACCATTAGCCATATAGTACAGTCCGTATATGTGCACCATTAGCCATATAGTACAGTCCATATATGTGCGCCATTAGTCATATAGTACAGTCCATATATGTGCACCATTAGCCATATAGTACAGTCCGTATATGTGCGCCATTAGCCATATAGTACAGTCCGTATAAGTGCACATTAGCCATATAGTACAGTCCATATATGTGCACCATTAGCCATATAGTACAGTCCATATATGTGCGCCATTAGTCATATAGTACAGTCCATATATGTGCACCATTAGCCATATAGTACAGTCCATATATGTGCACCATTAGCCATATAGTACAGTCCATATATGTGCACCATTTGCCATATAGTACAGTCCATATATGTGCGCCATTAGCCATATAGTACAGTCCATATATGTGCGCCATTAGCCATATAGTACAGTCCATATATGTGCACCATTAGCCATACAGTACAGTCCGTATATGTGCACCATTAGCCATATAGTACAGTCCGTATATGTGCACCATTAGCCATATAGTACAGTCCGTATATGTGCACCATTAGCCATATAGTACAGTCCGTATATGTGCACCATTAGCCATATAGTACAGTCCATATATGTGAACCATTAGCCATATAGTACAGTCCATATATGTGCACCATTAGCCATATAGTACAGTCCATATATGTGAACCATTAGTCATATAGTACAGTCCGTATATGTGCACCATTAGCCATATAGTACAGTCCGTATATGTGCACCATTAGCCATATAGTACAGTCCGTATATGTGCACCATTAGCCATATAGTACAGTCCATATATGTGCACCATTAGTCATATAGTACAGTCCGTATATGTGCGCCATTAGCCATATAGTACAGTCCATATATGTGCGCCATTAGCCATATAGTACAGTCCGTATATGTGCACCATTAGCCATATAGTACAGTCCATATATGTGCACCATTAGCCATATAGTACAGTCCGTATATGTGCGCCATTAGCCATATAGTACAGTCCATATATGTGCACCATTAGTCATATAGTACAGTCCGTATATGTGCGCTATTAGCCATATAGTACAGTCCATATATGTGCACCATTAGCCATATAGTACAGTCCATATATGTGCACCATTAGCCATATAGTACAGTCCATATATGTGCACCATTAGCCATATAGTACAGTCCATATATGTGCACCATTAGCCATATAGTACAGTCCATATATGTGCACCATTAGCCATATAGTACAGTCCATATATGTGCACCATTAGTCATATAGTACAGTCCATATATGTGCACCATTAGTCATATAGTACAGTTCGTATATGTGCACCATTAGTCATATAGTACAGTTCGTATATGTGCACCATTAGCCATATAGTACAGTCCGTATATGTGCACCATTAGCCATATAGTACAGTCCATATATGTGCACCATTAGCCATATAGTACAGTCCGTATATGTGCACCATTAGTCATAAAGTACAGTCAATAGGGGTCATGTATCAGAGACCAGTGTTTTACACCGGTCTGTGCTTCCCCCTATGCTGCCGGAGGATGTGCCTAAACTATTGTAAGGCCTTGTCCTGAATTAGGTGCATCCTCTGCTGGTCTATGCGCCTGAAGTGAAATCTACTCTGGCCCCTTACTGGAGTAGATTTCAGACATCATTTACGGCTGATGGCCTGGCCCTCCTCAGTGGCGTTACCAGTGCGACAAAATCTTGTTGTGTGGGCGTTTATAAAGTTGCAAAACAGGGTCTTGCAACAATTTTTTTTTACCCCAAAGTGGCGTTAGTAGAGGACACCCACTATATGGAAATCATCCTTCAATACAAAAGTAAAGTTGTCAGACACCATTTGCTTAATGTTTGGTATGTGACGATTTAATATATCTTTCTTTTTTATTTAACTTTTTATTTGTTTTCTTTTTATACAGCTTCTGGAGGGCTCACAATAGGCCTTTTTTTCCCGTATGTACACCAAAATTTCCTCTGAAGGTAAAACTGACACTGTCTCCCCAGTTACAGGGTTGAACTTCCCAGTAGACCCAGCAGCCCCACCGTCATCGCTGAGTCACAAGGATCATGTGATCAGTCCCGTGATCACAGAGCTTTCTACAGGATGCCGCACCGCAGTATTATATACAAGGTGCTCACTGAGTGCTCTAGATCAGTGTTTCCCAACCAGTGTGCCTCCAGCTGTTGCAAAACTACAACTCCCAGCATGCCCGCACAGCCAAAGGCTGTCCGGGCATGCTGGGAGTTGTAGTTTTGCAACAGCTGGAGGCACACTGGTTGGGAAACACTGCTCTAGATAAAGAGAGAAGAGTTGTCGCCGTCTTCCGCGCCCTCCTGCGGCTTCACCTTGACAGACAATGCACACGTGGTTCCGCACAATCTTATTGTAATCCGGGAATGTATAGAGGCTCCTTATCCGATAACCAATGTGAGATATTAATACACTGTGGAATCTCCGGGTGGTTATTTAGTGACTCTGAACTCTCTCTGAACCTCTGGAATTTGGGTCAGGGGAGGGGGCGACATCTGGGAGCAGCCAGGAAATTCTCTACATTCTGCAATGCTTAATTAGAAATCCCTGCTCAGGCACAGACCTGAAAGCTAAACAGGACAGGAACAATCAGGACTGGTAGGAACAGAGCCCAACCGCTGTCGGGAACGTGAAAGCTTTATCTGAGCATGCGAGAAGAATCCTGAAACGTCAGCGTGTATGGGCAGCAGTCTACAAGCGAAGGACAGTATCGGTGGCTATCGCTGCCATGTTTATACAGACGAATGATTGGGAACCACCGTCTGGACGGTTATCAGTAGGGTTGAGCAAAGCGCGCTTCGGAGCGTAGATCCAAAGTCGCTTCGTTCAAAACTTTGGAGACCCGTCTTCATATAGCATTGAAATGTATGGGCTGTGCAGAGGTGAAATTCCGAAGTCTCGCAAGACTCTGATGAAGAACTTCGTACTTTGATTGTACAACTTGAAAACCATTTCAAAACTGCAATCCGAAGTCGGCTTCAGTAGCGACTGGAACCTCGGTATCGAAGCCGACTTCGGATTGCAGTTTTAAAATGGTTTTCAATCGAAGTCTGAAGTTCTTAACGAATTTCACCTCTGCACAGCCCATACATTGTAATGCTGTATGAAGACGGTGTAGTGTATTTGTCCGATGAAAGTCTGTGAGAGAAGGATGGGCGAAAATATTCACCTTTACTGGGAGATAAGCCAACACCAAAGGTGTCGGGCAGCAGCTTTCTCCTCTCTCCAAACAGATTTTCTAGTTAGCCAACAAAGGTAGAATAAATGGGGTAATTTATCAAACTGTTGTAAAGTAGAACTGGCTTAGTTGTCCATAGCAACCAATGAGATTCTACCTTTCATTTTCCAGACGAGCTGTCAAAAATGAAAGGTGGAATCTGATTGGCTTCTATGGGCAAATAAGCAAGTTCTACTTTACGGCAGTAGAACTTGCTTAGTTGAATACTTATACGTGTTTGGCCACATATGTGGGAGTCAGGAGAGATAGGTGTTGACTGTGTATGGTCGCCTTTAGAAAGGCATTCTAAAAATGCCCCATTCTTTTATCGGATGATAAGTTTGGTGCACGCTAGGCGTTTTTCTGTAACATTACACAATTCTGTGGCGATAGTTTTGCACAAGTCACAAATTAAATCACACCCCCTCTTAAGCTAAGCCACATGCTCTGTCAAGGTGGAAAACAAACGGGCACAAGCTAAGCACGGTGGTTTATTCTTTTTGCACATAAATAGTTCTAACACTCATGTGACATTATGCACCAAATTAAGAATTTGCCCCCATGTTTCACAGTTCTAAAATCGAGCCAGGCATAGAGAAGAGTCGGCTGTGTTCCCGGCCCTCCTCCACTTGACTAACAGGTCTCTACTAAAGGCAAATAGAGAAAACAACGTGTCTGTCAAGCCGAGCAGGACCGAGAGAAGCCGCACAGCAGACCGTTTTCCTTGTATCAAGCTCATCCCAAAAACCATGTAGTGTGGGGGCCCGTCAGCATGAAAAGTAGGACTGGTTCCATTAAACACGATGTGGTGGGGACTGTGGCACCAGCGTGTGGGAGAGCAAAGGAATCTAAACTATAATAAATTTTATATGACATTCCGAGCACATTTTCTATTTCTAAAAAGTTCATTTATCCGATATGCGAGATCGGATCACAAGGAATCAACCTCTAAAGCCCTTGACAACCGAGTCCCCTCTGTTAGTGCGCCTTTCAGTCTCCATTCACTTTTAGGGGGCTGATTTAGACATCAGCCCCATGGACGTGTACGAAGCAGTGGACCAACATGCAAAAGGACCACTCCGTACAGAGAGGGGACCCTCGTTCTCAGGATCGCAAGACGTCCAAGAGGTTGGACCCTTTGGATCCTGGAAATCACTGACCAAACTCTGACATGTGAATGAGGCATTATGCTACGGTTTTTCCACACAAGAATCTGTGAAGAAAACTGTGCATAAGGCCTTATTCACACGTCAGTGATTTCCAGCCAAAACCAGGTGCGGCTCTAAACACAGAACAGGAGCAGATCTTTCCCTTATACCTTATGTCTGTGGAGGCTCCAATTCTGGTTTTGGCTTCAATCACTGATGGAAATCGCTGACGTGTGAATGAGGCTTAATCCACAAGGTGTGCAGATAGCCAAGGGAAGTGGCCAGACGTAGTGAATCCACTGTGGATTTGCCTCCGATTTCACCCTTGGTACTGACACCATTACATATACGTGGCCGACTTTTTTTTCTAGTGTAGGTCTTCTACAATGTCAGGCCTTTTGCACACGACCGTATGTATTAGGACATCCGTGTGCATTCCGTATTTTGCGGAACAGAACAGCTGGCCCCTAATATAACAGTCCTATACTTGTCCGTATTGCGGACAATAATAGGACATGTTCTATTTTGTTGTGGAACGGAAATACAGAAACGAAATGCACACTTTTTATGCAGATCCATTGAAATGAAAGGTTCCGTATACGGTCTCCAAAAAAAAACGGAACGGAATGAAAATACATTTGTGTGCAAGAGGCCTTATCTTGAAAACATGCAGCTTTCTCCATTGAGAGATGGTTCACAGCAGGAGACAGCTACAGACAGCTTATGTTTGTCGTTTTCATGGCAACCAATCGTCTTCTAGCGGCGTTTGCCTGCGGTTGTTGATTTCAGTTCTATTTACCGCATAACTCGTGTTTAATTAATATACTACTTGTTCTTATATCAATGTATTTGCCATGAAGTTTGATGTTCTTATTGACCCTGCTATCGGCAGTCAGCACATACACTAGAGATTTTTGACTTTCGGGTGAAATTTATGGAAAACGTAGAAAGTTCCCGCTCCAGTGGTATTATGTCATGAAAGTCGGGCATTTAAGTAGAAGCAGCAATGGTGATTTCCATATCTCAAACAATTTATTGAAACAAAAGCCAACCCCAGTGCTGGGTATACCCCCACAAAATGTCAGCGTCTCAATAACTTGTCATGTGGCCTTGAGCATCAATTACGGCTTGACAACGACGTCTCCTGCTGTTTACAAGTCGCCTTATTGTCTGCTGAGGCATGGCATCCCACTCTTCTTGAAGGGTGGCCCCTTTAGGTCATTGAGGTTCTGGGGTACAGAGTTACGAGCCTCTACACAGCGACTCAGCAGATCTTTTTTTTTTTTATGGGATTCAGGTCTGGAGAAAGTGCAGGCCGCTCCATGTGAGGTCCCTCAGTCTCCAGCAGCCGTTCCCTAATGATGCGACCTCAATGAGCTGGCGCATTGTCATCCATGAAGATGAAATTAGGCCTGTGTTGTTCATGCAGAGGCACAATGCCTGGATTAATGATGGTATTCTAGTAGTATGGGCTTGTCACTGGACCATTCACAGTGTATTCTTTATTGACTAGACACACCTAGTCACCACGTCCAACATCGTTGGTGGCCATCATTCTGCTCAGCGTGAATCAACTTTCATCAGTGAACAGCACTGAGGGCCACTGGTCCCTCGTCCAGCGTAGATGCTTCCTGGACCATGCAAGACGATGATGCCTGTGGTCAGGTAGCCTTTCAGGTCATCTAGCACGCAGATGTAACCAATTTGAATGGTCTGTTGTGACACTTGGGTAGCTCTCGCCTCCCTTAAATGTGCCTGGAGTTGTGTGGCATTCAGCATCCTGTTCTGCAGGACATTGTTCACAATGAAGTGGTCATCAGTGTGGGATGTGGCCAAAGAACGTCCACTTCTCTGCCTTTCTGTGACTCTTCCCGTCTCTGCATCTCTGATACAACCTGCTGATGACACTCTAAGCTCAGTGGTCACTTCCGTCTGAGTTCATCCTGCTGGAAGCCTCGCAATGGCGAGGTACTGTTGATCAATTGTTAGATGTCGTCTTGGTCTCATGATGTCAAAATGTGAATAGCATGATGAGGAGGACTGTTTAAATACCAATTCGAATTGAACCAGGAAAGTTAATGGGCGATTCATGGATCAAACCCTGGTTGTGAAATTTGCAGTTAAAGGGACTCTGTCACCACTTTCTAACCCCCCCTTTTCAAAGTATTGTTATCTGCATGGCGCCCCTGTGATTATAAATGTGTTGTTAGAAGTTAAATTCGCCGTCTCCTTTTGATAAAAAGAGCTTTTATCTAACCTGTCAATCTTCTTGATAAGGTGCCCAGGGCGTTTCTTTTCGTCTCAATCTGCCGCCCGCCGCCGCCACCGTTGGTGCCCAGCTCCTCCCCTCATGCTTTCAGCGCCGCCTGAATGTAATCAAATACGCCTCCGGCTCTCTCTGTGCCCCCTCCTCCTTTTCAAAGATCCCGCGCGTGCGCACAGGGCTGTGCCTGATGCGCCCGTGCGGACATTTACAATCAGCCTCATTGAGCGAAGTGCGCATGCGCGCACTTCGCTCAACCTCCTCATCAGACGAGCACTGCAGCCCTCCTCCTTGAAAAGGAGGAGGGGGCACAGAGAGAGCCGGAGGCGTATTTGATTACATTCAGGCGGCGCTGAAAGCATGAGGGGAGGAGCTGGGCACCAACGGTGGCGGCGGCGGGCGGCAGATTGAGACGAAAAGAAACGCCCTGGGCACCTTATCAAGAAGATTGACAGGTTAGATAAAAGCTCTTTTTATCAAAAGGAGACGGCGAATTTAACTTCTAACAACACATTTATAATCACAGGGGCGCCATGCAGATAACAATACTTTGAAAAGGGGGGGTTAGAAAGTGGTGACAGAGTCCCTTTAAGCTCTTTGTTAGAGAACAGCAAGTTGTGCAACTTGAACAGCTGGACATGTGCATTCAGAAGGTTAGAGAAGGTCACATTAAGTTCTCCTGTAAAAATTAAAGTGCATTTTAGGTTCATCCTGAAATTTCACCCACAACACAAATATCCCTAACTTTTTGTGAGTAGTGTATATTTATGTTATCTCTGTCTCTTAGGCCGAATGCACACGGCCGTGTGCCGCGGCGAGAGCGGTCCGTGGTATGCCGGGCTGGATTCCTGTTCAGAGCAGGAGCGCACGGCGTCATTGGTTGCTATGACGCCGTGCGCTTCATGCCGCCGCCGCTGCTGCTGTACAGTAATACACTCGTATAGTGTACTACTGTAGTGCAGCGGCGGCATAAAGCGCACCGCATCATAGCAACCAATGACGCCGTGCACTCCTGCTCTGAACAGGAATCCAGCCAGGCATACGACGGACCGCTCTCGGCCGCGGAACACGGCCGTGTGCATTCGGCCTTAATGTTATATGTCCTGTCTGACCGGGGTTTCTACCCTGATATCAATGGACATTCTATCCACATAAAATATTGGTTATACTCCATATCACCACCCTGACGTAAATCTCCCTAAAGATTAGCTAGCGTGTTATCCTAGTCATTTTTCGAGAAGTACTCTTCCATGTCTAGGAGAAGTGGAATCACTTACAAACAGTATTTCTGATGCATACAGGTCACTCTGTGGCAACAATACTATTTCCTATGAATGTTCTCTATGAACCACTTCTATACAGAAGCCAGTACAGACAAAATGTCAACAACACCGGCAGACATGATACCTGAGATCAGCATTAACCACTTAAGGACCACAGGTTTATACCCCCCTAAAGACCAGGCCCTTTTTTACAAATCGGCACTCCACAACTTTAGCGGTTTATTGCTCGGTTATGCAACTTACCACCCAAATGAATTTTACCTCCTTTTCTTCTCACTAATAGAGCTTTCATTTGGTGGTATTTCATTGCTGCTGCAAAAAAAACTACATCCATATATAAATTTTGCTCTAAATTTATTGTTCTACATGTCTTTGATAAAAAAAAATGTTTGGGTAAAAAAAAAATGGTTTGGGTAAAAGTTATAGCGTTTACAAACTATGGTACAAAAATGTGAATTTCCGCTTTTTGAAGCAGCTCTGACTTTCTGAGCACCTGTCATGTTTCCTGAGGTTCTACAATGGCCAGACAGTACAAACACCCCACAAATGACCCCATTTCGGAAAGTAGACACCCTAAGGTATTCGCTGATGGGCATAGTGAGTTCATAGAACTTTTTATTTTTTGTCACAAGTTAGTGGAAAATGATGATTTTATTTATTTTTTCTTACAAAGTCTCATATTCCACTAACTTGTGACAAAAATTAAAAACTTCTATGAACTTACTATGCCCATCAGCGAATACCTTGGGGTGTCTTCTTTCCAAAATGGGGTCACTTGTGGGGTAGTTATACTGCCCTGGCATTCTAGGGGCCCAAATGTGTGGTAAGTAGTTTGAAATCAAAATGTGTAAAAAATGGCTGGTGAAATCCGAAAGGTGCTCTTTGGAATGTGGGCCCCTTTGCCCACCTAGGCTGCAAAAAAGTGCCACACATGTGGTATCACCGTACTCAGGAGAAGTTGGGGAATGTGTTTTGGGGTGTCATTTTACATATACCCATGCTGGGTGAGATAAATATCTTGGTCAAATGCCAACTTTGTATAAAAAAATGGGAAAAGTTGTCTTTTGCCAAGATATTTCTCTCACCCAGCATGGGTATATGTAAAATGACACCCCAAAACACATTCCCCAACTTCTCCTGAGTACGGACATACCACATGTGTGACACTTTTTTGCAGCCTAGGTGGGCAAAGGGGCCCATATTCCAAAGAGCACCTTTCGGATTTCACCGGTCATTTTTTACACATTTTGATTTCAAACTTCTTACCACACATTTGGGCCCCTAGAATGCCAGGGCAGTATAACTACCCAACAAGTGACCCCATTTTGGAAAGAAGACACCCCCAGGTATTTCGTGATGGGCATAGTGAGTTCATGGAAGTTTTTATTTTTTGTCACAAGTTAGTGGAATATGAGACTTTGTAAGGGAAAAAAAAAAAATCATCATTTTCCGCTAACTTGTGACAAAAAATATAAAATTCTAGGAACTCGCCATGCCCCTCACGGAATACCTTGGGGTGTCTTCTTTCCAAAATGGGGTCACTTGTGGGGTAGTTATACTGCCCTGGCATTTTCCAGGGGCCCTAATGTGTGGTAAGTAGGTAAATGACCTGTGAAATCCGAAAGGTGCTCTTTGGAATGTGGGCCCCTTTGCCCACCTAGGCTGCAAAAAAGTGTCACACATGTGGTATCGCCGTACTCAGGAGAAGTTGGGGAATGTGTTTTGGGGTGTCATTTTACATATACCCATGCTGGGTGAGAGAAATATCTTGGTCAAATGCCAACTTTGTATAAAAAAATGGGAGAAGTTGTCTTTAGCCAAGAAATTTCTCTCACCCAGCATGGGTATATGTAAAATGACACCCCAAAACACATTGCCCAACTTCTCCTGAGTACGGCGATACCAGATGTGTAACACTTTTTTGCAGCCTAGATGCGCAAAGGGGCCCACATTCCTTTTATGAGGGCATTTTTAGACATTTGGATCCCAGACTTCTTCTCACGCTTTAGGGCCCCTAAAATGCCAGGGCAGTATAAATACCCCACATGTGACCCCATTTTGGAAAGAAGACACCCCAAGGTATTCAATGAGGGGCATGGCGAGTTCATAGAAATTTATTTTTTTGGCACAAGTTAGTGGAAATTGATTTTATTTATTTTTTTCTCACAAAGTCTCCCTTTCCGCTAACTTGGGACAAAAATTTCAATCTTTCATGGACTCAATATGCCCCTCACGGAATACCTGGGGGTGTCTTCTTTCCGAAATGGGGTCACATGTGGGGTATTTATACTGCCCTGGCATTCTAGGGGCCCTAAAGCGTGAGAAGAAGTCTGGAATATAAATGTCTAAAAAATTTTACGCATTTGGATTCCGTGAGGGGTAGGGTGACTTCATGTGAGATTTTATTTTTTGACACAAGTTAGTGGAATATGAGACTTTGTAAGAAAAAAAATATAATTTCCGCTAACTTGGGCCAAAAAAATGTCTGAATGGAGCCTTACAGAGGGGTGATCAATGACAGGGGGGTGATCAGGGAGTCTATATGGGGTGATCACCCCCCTGTCATTGATCACCCCCTATAAGGCTCCATTCAGATGTCCGTATGTGTTTTGCCGATCCGATCCATGTATCCGTAAAAATCATACGGACATCTGAATGCAGCCTGACAGGGGGGGTGATCAATGACAGGGGGGTGATCAGGGAGTCTATATGGGGTGATCACCCCCCCTGGAAGGCTCCAGGGAGACGCCTGTATGTGTTTTGCGGATCCGATCCATCTATCAGTGGATCCGTAAAAATCATGCGGACATCTGAATGGAGCTTTACAGGGGGGTGATCAGGGAGTCTATATGGGGTGATCACCACAGTCATTGATCACGCCGCTGTAAGGCTCCATTCAGACGTCCGTATGCGTTTTGCGGATCCGATCCATCTATCAGTGGATCCGTAAAAATCATGCGGACATCTGAATGGAGCTTTACAGGGGGGTGATCAATGACAGGGGGGTGATCAGGGAGTCTATATGGGGTGATCACCACAGTTATTGATCACGCCCCTGTAAGGCTCCATTCAGACGTCCGTATGCGTTTTGCGGATCCGATCAATCTATCAGTGGATCCGTAAAAATCATGCGGACATCTGAATGGAGCTTTACAGGGGGGTGATCAATGACAGGGGGGTGATCAGGGAGTCTATATGGGGTGATCACCACAGTCATTGATCACGCCCCTGTAAGGCTCCATTCAGACGTCCGTATGCGTTTTGCGGATCCGATCCATCTATCAGTGGATCCGTAAAAATCATGCGGACATCTGAATGGAGCTTTACAGGGGGGTGATCAATGACAGGGGGGTAATCAATGACAGGGGGGTGATCAGGGAGTCTATATGGGGTGATCACCACAGTTATTGATCACGCCCCTGTAAGGCTCCATTCAGACGTCCGTATGCGTTTTGCGGATCCGATCCATCTATCAGTGGATCCGTAAAAATCATGCGGACATCTGAATGGAGCTTTACAGGGGGGTGATCAATGACAGGGGGGTAATCAATGACAGGGGGGTGATCAGGGAGTCTATATGGGGTGATCAAGGGTGAATAAGGGGTTAATAAGTGACAGGGGGGGGGGGGGTGTAGTGTAGTGGTGCAACATATTACTGAGCTACCTGTGTCCTCTGGTGGTCGATCCAAACAAAGGGGACCACCAGAGGACCAGGTATATTAGACGCTGTTATCTAAACAGCGTCTAATATACCTGTTAGGGGTTAAAAAAATCACATCTCCAGCCTGCCAGCGAACGATCGCCGCTGGCAGGCTGGAGATCCACTCTCTTACCTTCCGTTCCTGTGAGCGCGCACGCCTGTGTGCGCGCGTTCACAGGAAATCTCGGCTCACGCGAGATGACGCCAATCGGCGTTAGTGTGACCTGGGAGAGCCGCCGCAATGACGCCTTTCGGCGTTAGCGCGGCGGCAAGTGGTTAAAGGGGTTTCCAGAATATTTTTTTTGTTTTTTACATTCCTACACCCAGCGATATCTGTGAAAATATATTTACTTACCTTCTTCCCACCACTCTATTCCAGCGGGCTGTCTTCACTGGACTGCCGAACCCCACCTCTCAACTTCCTCATGGACAGGATCACATGAACTACTGCAGCCAATGACTGGCATCAGCAGTTATGTGCCCTCAAGTAACAGGCGTTTCAGAAGTGACGTTTCAGACCTCACCGATCTTCCACCTCTCCCATTCTGATGCTTTCCAGATTCTCCACCGCTCCTCTCTACTTACGTGTCCTTCTCAGAACAGGAAATATGCTGCTCAGTCAATCACAGTTCAGCCGTGTCACTGCTGCAGCCAGCGACTGGCTGAGCGGCACATTTCCTTTGTCAACAGCATTCTGCCCTTTTTTTTTTTTTTTTTCTTAAGTGTTATCGCCCAGACAGCCCTTTTAAGAGGTTAGAGCAGTGGAGTAAAAGGGACGATCGGCAATATTATCATTAACTGATCTCACACTCGGATCAGTTTTGCCCTAATGCATTCTGAATGGAAAAGGATCCGCTCAGAATGCATCAGTTTGCCTCCGATCAGTCTCCATTCCGCTCTGGAGGCTGCCTGCAGCGTTTTGCTGTCCGTTTGACGAAACTGAGCCAAACGGATCCACAATGTAAGTCAATGGGGATGGATCTGTTTTCTCTGACACAATAGAAAACTGATCCGTCTCCCATTGACTTTCAATGGAGTTCATGACGGATGCATGCGGTTGTATTATTGTAACGGATCCGTTTTTGCAGATCCATGCCGGATCTGCCCAAAACGCAAGTGTGAAAGTAGCCTTAGAAAGTTGAAAAGATTTTCATGATACACTTTGTTTCTCACCATTTTCAACATCTCTGCTTGAGTTCAGGGAATAGGAACATTCTTGTTTATGTCTAGAGGCTAGGAACTTTTCATGAGCAGGTCTGGTTCATATAGGTGCACGGCAAACAGATCTTGGAAACGGGAAGAACTGACGCACAGTATTAGAAAGCTGCAGAACCTTACATTATACAATGATTAAACTTTATGGACGTAAAACTGGAAGATTATTATTTTTCAGAACTGCTGATGAAATCGGGAAACTGCTTCAGATTACCCAAAACATTTACGAATAGATAGACGGTCAAAACAGGTAAAATATTTCATGTATATGCTGTGAATAATGGATTGTCCAAGCCTTCAAATCAATATTTTTTAGCTGTATTTTTGTTTTTTTAGCACCCGTACAATAAAACTGTACCATTTACAATAAAAAGGAAAAAAAAAAAAACTCAGTTCAAAAGAAGGTAAAGTGCCGTGTGTTTCATGGCGTGACACACAGCCTGCGCCCCACAACACAGGAGGGACTTTTGTTATTTCATTTTTTACTTATCGTTAGCTTTTCCTTTCCAGGAAGCGAACAGTCACACGCTTTTTTGTATTTTTTTTCTTCTTTCACTCCAAATAGCTTTTTTTTATTTTTTAAAATTAGCATTTACTATAAAAAGTAAGAAGCATTGGATGAAGCGGGAAGAGGAGCCCTGAGGACAATCACGCATGTTTCCTCCTGCCCGGTCTTTAGCCATGCGACCTATGGTTTTGCCACGGACTGAAGCATCTAGTGGTGTGGGCGAGGCCTGAACGTCTGGGATAAGCTTCTGCCACACCCAGTGGTTGTATCCGTCAGCACTCGGGGCTGTTCGACTTGTCCTGGGTAAATCCCGGCAGTCTCCCCATGTTAAGTGTTATCAGTAGGCGCGCACAATGCTTGGAGCCAGTAGAAGACCGTGTTCCTGCAGTTTAGGTGGCTCGTGCCTGGTCAACCCTGCTTCCATGATCCTCCTTGTCATCAAAACTAGTTTTAAAGTATATATTTGATAAATGGACTGATTTAAAAAAAATTCTGTAAATTTTCTCCTTGGCTGTGGCTGCAAGTCTCTCCTGACAGCGGAACCATGATTGTCTATCCTTGTGTATGGTAAGCCAGAGTCGGGTCGGTTTATCCATAATGTCTACGGATGAACCAGTGCATTACTCATTGAACACAAAATTAATTTCATAGATGTCTGAACATAAGAGAGTCTGAACAAGACAAACATGGCGGATGAAAGAAGGATCCTTTCAGTGGTGTGGTGATAATGTAGCGGAGTTCCTCACCACCCTCCGATACTGTGCGTACAATCTCATCACCACAGTAGAAGCGTAGAACAGATGAGTGATTGCAGGTAGCCTGGAAACAAAAGGGCACAACCCAGAGCTGCATTCACCGTTGCAGGCGCTGCGGGAGCCGTCTTTCCTCGCTCTGTGTTATTGCCTCTGATGCAGCTGAAGGGTCTTGGACACGAACTCGGGTTGTTTGTCAGCTGTTGACACACTGGAATTCCACAGAGGAGCCCAGGAGTCTGATCAGTTCAGGGTCGTATTTCACTAGCTCTACCATTTCTCCACAGTCCTGCGGCCAGAGGTCCATTCCCTCGGTGTGCGTGAGGATCTGGCTGGTGAACACCTGTCTGTTAAACTCCTTCTTTTGCATGCTGGCAATTTCAAAGTTCGGGTATCGAGCTTGGAATATTCGGGAGGATAACTTCAGCCTCTTGAGCACATCGGAGACGAGGAACCAGTTACTGGGCCTGTTAATGAAAAAAGAAAATGAATGAAGTGGATCATGAATATGATGTGCCTTCAGGGCCTTCTTCAAGCACAAGTCAATTTTTACATCTACACTGAGCAAAAATATAAACGCAACACTTTCGGTTTTGCTCCCATTTTGCATGAGCTGAACTCAAAGATCTGAAACATTTTCTACAGACACAAAAGACCCATTATTCTCAAATATTGTTCACAAATCTGTCTAAGGGTCCGCATTCGTTCCGCAATTTGCGAACCCATTTATTTTCAATGGGGCTGGAGCGGATGCGAATCCGCATTTCCGGGATCCGCATTCGCATTTTTGGGATCCGCAATTCCGTTCCTGAAAAAAAATAGAACATGTCCTATTCTTGTCCGCAATTGCCTATACGACAGCGTGTTCCAGTTCCTGCCAATATTCTGCAACTTCGCACAGAGGAGCGGACCAACATTCCACAGGCCACAATCAACAACCTGATCAACTCTATGCGACAGAGATGTGTTTCACTGAGTGAGGCAAATGCTGGTCACACCAGATACTGACTGGTTTTCTGACCACCCCCCGGAAGTAAGGCAAAACGGTGCACATTTCAGAGTGGTCTTTTATTGTGGGCAGTCTAAGACACACCTGTGCAATATTCATGCTGTCTAATCAGCACCTTGATATGCCACACCTGTGAGGTGGGATGGATTATCTCGGCAAAGGAGAAGTGCTCACTAACACGGATTTAGACAGATTTGTGAACAGTATTTGAGAGTAATGGGTCTTTTGTGTCTGTAGAAAATGTTTGAGATCATTGAGTTCAGCTCATGCAAAATGGGAGCAAAACTGAAAGTGTTGTGTTTACATTTCTGGTCAGTGTAGATGTAGTTTACACTGATTTAGGCTAGCCATATATTTATCGGACTCTCTTAATGTGCATAGGCAAAGGCTATAGCTTGAAATAATTTGTTTTGGATCTTAAAGGGTTATGCTGATCTAAGCCATTGAAGGTATATTGCTAGGAAATGCCATGTGAGGTAAGCTCTCCATTCACCACTATGGGACTTCTGAAAATAGCCGTGCACATTCAGAACTGCAATAGCAGTGAATGGGGAGCTCCTTAACTTCGGAGGCCACGTTCCAGAAAGAGAAGAAGGTTTCAGAGGTGGGCCCGCACCTATATGACTTGATTGCATATCCTAGCAATATGCCATCCATGTCTGGGGTGGGCAAACCTCTTTAATTCAGATTTTTTGCATGCACTGGTCATGGCTAGAATTTGTGATGTTTTTGTGACAATTAGGGATTGAATTTTTCACCATTTTTTTATCAAATAGATAAGTGAAAATACATCTTTTATGCTTCTGACACTCAGACACCCGTCCCATGGGTGGACAATCTCCCGTGCAGCCATTATTCTGTGTCGCTGCAGAACAAGGGCCATTAATGTCTATCAGCTGTTATTGATGGATACATTAATTAATGGGCCCTGTTTCTGTGACGTATCCACACAGCACCCGAGTGTCCATCACATGACCATCAGCAGATTTATATCCAAAGTAAACAATGAAGGATCCCACCGAAAGAATGCAAGCAGAGATCTTGAAATCCATGAGGAATTCATACATCAAATACACTGGGAAACTGTGTAATTCTTCATTACACAGAATAACCTTTATTTGATGAAATTATAATAATTATATAATAATAATTTCTAAACCTCACAAACTCATAAAAATAATGGAATAAGTAAGTAAAATATGTGTTCACAAACATAAACTCTGTACAGACTAACCAATCGGAGCAATCGCTGACAAGGGACCATTCTGATTGGTCCCTCGTCAGCAGCTCCCGTGTCTCTTCTGTCGGGAAAACGGAGAGTCCGGGCACTTTATGGTGTCACAGCCTCCGGTAAGAGTTTGGTGATAACTGTGCGCCCAATAGCAGAAATGATCATGCATCTGCTTCAAAAGATTTGACGGTGTTATCCTGGTTAGTCCAAAAATCCTTCTAATTCATGGCCTGTATAAACTGGGAAACACGTGATTTAACCTCCAAAAAAATCTGCACTGGATTTCTGGGTAGGTTTTACAATTCATTATGTCTGTCAATATTGATTTACATAATATCTAATCACTATGATCTGTATTACAAACATGACTACATGATAACAGCACTGCAGGACCGAACAGCGATTTCACATCAATACTATTCAGTGCAGAGTCCTGAGCACTGGCCGGCTGCAATAGTATTAAATATTATTACACTACCGCCATATATATATATATATACACACACACTAGCAGAATGGGTCTGATTCATTTGTTGTTTATGTGTGGTTAAAATACTTCCACAGTGCCCCCATAAGTGACATCCACAGTGCCCCCATAACAGTGACCTCCACAGCACTCCCATAACAGTGACATCCACAGTGCCTCCATAACAGTGACATCCACAGTGCCCCCATAACAGTGACATCCACAGCGCCCCCATAACAGTGACATCCACAGTGCCCCCATAAGTGACATCCACAGTGCCCCCATAACAGTGACATCCACAGTGCCCCCATAACAGTGACCTCCACAGCGCCCCCATATCAGTGACATCCACAGCGCCCCCATAACAGTGACATCCACAGCGCCCCCATAACAGTGACATCCACAGTGCCCCCATAAGTGACATCCACAGTGCCCCCATAACAGTGACATCCACAGTGCCCCCATAACAGTGACCTCCACAGCGCCCCCATATCAGTGACATCCACAGCGCCCCCATAACAGTGACAGCCACAGCGCCCCCATAACAATGACATCCACAGCGCCCCCATAACAGTGACATCCACAGCGCCCCCATAACAGTGACATCCACAGCGCCCCCATAACAATGACATCCACAGCGCCCCCATAACAGTGACATCCACAGAGCCCCCATAACAGTGACATCCACAGCGCCCCCATAACAGTGACATCCACAGCGCCCCCATAACAGTGACATCCACAGCGCCCCCATAACAGTGACATCCACAGCGCCCCCATAACAGTGACATCCACAGCGCCCCCATAACAGTGACAGCCACAGCGCCCCCATAACAGTGACAGCCACAGCGCCCCCATAACAGTGACAGCCACAGCGCCCCCATAACAGTGACAGCCACAGCGCCCCCATAACAGTGACAGCCACAGCGCCCCCTATAACAGTGACATCCACAGCGCCCCCCATAACAGTGACACCCACAGCGCCCCCCATAACAGTGACATCCATAGCACCCCAAAACAGTGACATCCACAGCGCCCCCTATAACAGTGACAGCCACAGCGCCCCCATAACAGTGACAGCCACAGCGCCCCCATAACAGTGACAGCCACAGCGCCCCCATAACAGTGACAGCCACAGCGCCCCCATAACAGTGACAGCCACAGCGCCCCCATAACAGTGACATCCACAGCGCCCCCATAACAGTGACAGCCACATCGCCCCCATAACAGTGACAGCCACAGCGCCCCCACGACAGTGACAATTGATTCATCTCATCAGCAGGACTTCTTCCCCTGTGGGGGCTGTCCCTACAACTGAAGAAGTGACCACCTGCTGCAGGTTTGACAGGATCGGACATTTAACCCGACCCTAACAATTTCCTGCCTGTGCCACTGCTGCAATTAGCCGAGCAAGGCCAGAAGCTTACACAGAAAATAAAAAATAAATGAAAAAAGTCAAATTCTACAACTGACCACAAGAGGTCAGAATTATCTACAACGTCAATATATCAAACGTGGCTCCCAACTTGTTAGAGAGATTACAACTCATTTACCAATTATCTCTATTAAAAACCAGTCAGTGAACCGCAGCATAAAAACGGGGTGTTTAGGATGCATACCTGAATAACACTGACAAATATATAAGGTCTCATGCACACAACTGATCGCCCCAGTAAACATGGTCCACGTGTGGGTCCCCTGATCCGACCTGACTGTATCATAGTGATTTATGATACAGTCAGTTCCTATCTGATCATCCTCACGTGAGTACACAGATAGAGACTGTATAATAGATCACCAGGATACAGTCAGAGAGGCTGCGATCAGCCCGGGAGATGATGCCGTCGCCCCCGGACTGTGAGCCCTAAGTATATTGATATCTACAAATGGTGCCCCATCAAAATATTACACAGTGTACAAGGCATGTGCCATGGCATGTTGAGAAACACCCGCCACACCTAATGCGTTCCACTTCATCAAAGACTCATTTTGTAAACGGCGTCAGGTGTGGTTCTCGATATGCCACGGCACTTGCCTTGTACACTGTGTAATATAATGATGGGGCACTATTTGTAGATATCAGTATACTATAGTTTTGGCAGTGTTAGGCTACTTTCACACTAGCGTTCTGCTGTCCGCTCGTGAGCTCCGTTTGAAGGGGCTCACGAGCGGAGCAGAACGCTTCCGTCCAGCCCTGATGCAGTCTGAATGGATGCGGATCCGCTCAGACTGCATCAGTCTGGCGGCGTTCAGCCTCCGCTCCGCTCGCCTCCGCACGGCCAGGCGGACAGCTGAACGCTGCTTGCAGCGTTCGGGTGTCCGCCTGGCCGTGCGGAGGCGTGCAGATCCGTCCAGACTTACAATGTAAGTCAATGGGAACGGATCCGCTTGAAGATGACACCATATGGCTCAATCTTCAAGCGGATCCGTCCCCCATTGACTTTACATTGAAAGTCTGAACGGATCCGCTCAGGCTACTTTCGCACTTAGAAATTTTTCTAAGTTATTAATGCAGACGGATCCGTACTGAACGGAGCCTCCGTCTGCATTAATATGATCGGATCCGTTCAGAACGGATCCGATCAAGCGCTAGTGTGAAAGTAGCCTTATCCTGTTCTATAAGTGGTAGACATCTTGAACACCCCTTTTTTACATTGCTTTGCACTGACCATACAACATCACTTGGCTGTCATGAAAAGTTTTTCATAACTTACTTCTTAGGCTACTTTCACACTGGCGTTTTGGCTTTCCGTTTGTAAGATCCGTTCAGGGCTCTCACACGCGGTCCAAAACTGATCAGTTTTGCCCTAATGCATTCCGAATGGAAAAGGATCCGCTCAGAACGCATCAGTTCAGTCTCCATTCCGCTCTGGAGGCCGCCTGCAGCGTTTTGCTGTCCGCTTGACGAAACTGAGCCAAACGGATCCGTCCTGGCACACAATGTAAGTCAATAGGGACGGATCAGTTATCTCTGACACAATCTGGCACAATAGAAAACTGATCCGTCTCCCATTGACTTTCAATGGAGTTCATGACGGATCCGTCTTGGCTATGTTACACAGATAATACAAACGGATCCCTTCATGACGGCTGCATGCGGTTGTATTATTGTAACGGATCCGTTTCTGCAGATCCATGATGGATCTGCCCAAAACGCGAGTGTGAAAGTAGCCTAACTTAATAAGTGAGATGACAAGGATGGATTCACCCATTTCTGTGAATGAAAATCATTCACCTGAACAGGGGTGCTTCTGAAGAAAGCACATGGATTTTTACAGGCACCATTCAGATCAGATTTGTAGCAAATCTGCCATGTGTGAATTCACCTGACATTCAGGCTGCTTCTCCGAGTCCTCATGACCACACTTCCTACCAATGCTGTGGTCATAGGGACATTGTATTGATATAAATCACCTCCCAGTTAGATAAACATGTGTGAATAAAGACCTGTATCAACACAATGATTGCCAATTTGGCAAAGCACCGAAAGGGTCATTAAAGTTGGCCATTCACATTAGAAGCTGGTTGGTGGTTGAAACGCTGTTCAAGCAATACAACCAGTGATCTGGTGAACGATTGCTTCACACACGGCCATACACATTTTAGTCTATATCAGACGTTACGCAGTTGTTCATACTGCCCATATACATTCAATGGCCTCATGAACACGGCCATTGTTTTGGTCCGTATCAAAACGGCGGCACGGATCAGTGCTCCAGACTATAAAAAATACCTAGCAGCCATTGGCTCCTGAACTGAAAAATTTAGGAGCCAAATCGAAACCGAATCAAAATTTTGATATCGTGACAACGCTACGCCAATCAGATTCACTTCAATGGGGCCGCAAAAGGTGCTGTCCGCATCCATTGCTCCGTTCCGTGGCCCCGCTAAAAAAATATAACATGTCCTATTCTTGTCCAATGAGACAGACCTGCCGGGCCTTCCCCTTCCCACCCCATGCGCACAATTTTAGACCTGGCGTCAGGGGGGAAAAGTCGAAGATAGCGACGCAACTAACCGTTGCGCTGCCATCTGCGCCTGAAATACACCTAATTTAGGCATATTTCAGATTAGTAAATGACCCCCTATTTCTCTATAAAAGGTGCAAAAACATTGTGAAAAAAAAAAATAATATTGAGGGTTTTAAATCACCATGTGCGCAAAATCGCTGAGACGTGTCTGGTCATTTAGGACTGAAACACACGTCTTCTCTTTCGGGTTTAGAGGTGACGTCATCGGCGCAGGCGCACTGAGGGAGTGCTGAGGAAGCGAGCGTCCTTCTCTCAGAGCGCCTGCGCCGAAGACACGTAAGGCGCAGGCGCGGGATTTGAAATGCTGACAGGGCCTTTTTTTAAAAGGAGGATGCGGCGGCTACCAGCAAGTAGACGCCCTACTTGCTGGTAGTGAAGAATTTGCATATTTTAAAAGCTTAATTTTTAATGAAACGAAGCCACAGAACAAGGTAAGAGTCCTATATAGGGAATAGTCGTACAATAAGGATTTTAATATGCCCAAAAATGAAAAATGAGTTTTGGAGGGTGACAGAAGCCCTTTAACATTCCCCATATGTCTACTTTATGTTGGCATCATTTAATTTTTTTAGGACGTTAGAAGGCTTAGGCCTCTTTCACACGGGCGTCGCGTGTGAGGGCCGGATAAGATGCGGGTGTGTTGCGGGAAAATGCGCGATTTTTCTGCGTGAGTGCAAAGGGTTTTAATGCGTTTTGCACGCGCGTGAGAAAAATCTTCACAGAAGTTCGGGTTTGGGTTAGGTGTTAGATTTTATTATTTTCCCTTATAACATGGGGACTGAATCTATGGAAAACTGTGCCCTGTTCCAGTATGTGACACTGCTGGAACCATGCCCTAATAATTTCACAATTTTCATCCAAAAGGCATTTTATAAAATCCAAACTGTGGCAAAACCTGAGCTTTACCGCAGAGGACTATAGCCTACGGTACTAAAACAGCCGAATTTGGTTGCATGATTAAGCCTGGTAAGGAGCCAACACTTACCCGCTGGTTAGTGAGACGTGCAAGTTGTAGCAGGAAATGAGCGGTGCGTCTGAAAACTCAAACAAAAAGTTGTCTTCCTCTTGCTTCTTCTCCCCTTCCTCCTCCTCCTGCTTAGAAGTCTCAGAAGCATCTAAGAGGATGTCATGGCCAATCTCATCCTTAGGATCTAAGACGACAGAACAAGTCAGAGTGGTTAGGACATTGCATTCTGTAACCTGTGGCTCTTCTGCAGTCCTAGTGCAGAGCTGCAGGTTGTCAGGGCATCATGGAACTAGTGGTTTCATAACAGCTGGAGAAAAGCCAGGTTAGAACCATGGTTATATGATGTATATCAGATTTCTAGTAGATATAATACTTAAATGGTTACCTATCCTTAAACCACAGGATAGAGGATAAGTATCTGATCGAGGGAGGTCCACCCACTGGGTAAAAATCTATAAAAAACTTACCTAATACAGAGCTGCTATAGAGGTCCCAGGATGCTCGCGGGTCCCCATCAGAACGTCCACGCAGATCAGAGAGGTAATCTAAAGGTGCAGAGTGGATATAAAAGTGAGAAGGGCAAAAATGCATCCTCTGACCCCCCAGTTCAGACATTCTCCTTCTGCAGAGCCCAAACATGCTGTCCGATTAAGGCCTCATGCACACGGCCGGGATTCCTGCTGACAGCAGGAGCGCACGGCATCATTGGTTGCTATGACGCCGTGCGCTTTATGCCGCCGCTGCACTACAGTAATACACTCGTATAGAACATGCGATCTAATCATGCACAAATAAAAAGTCACCATTTATTGGTAACGATTCAGAACGTATCAGGATTAACCTTAAAGAGGTTGGCCCATCTGGGACATTGATGACATATCATTCAGAGATGCCATCAGACAAGTGCAGGTCCCAGAAGTGGGAGCCACACCTATCTACAGAATGGGACCCAAAGTTAACCCTTTAAGGACTAAGCCTATTTTCATTTTTCATTCCCACATTCCAATAGCCGTAATGTTTTTATTTTTCCGTTCACATTTTTTAATGGCACCAGTTATTTTATCATGTATTGTATTGGAAAACATCCTTTGTGGGGTAAAATTGGGGGGGAGGGGGGGGGAACAATTCCGCCAAGGTTTTTGGGGTTTTAACATTATGGTATTCAATGTGCTCTAAAACGGACATGGCGTCCTTATTATGTGGCTCAATACTCTTACAGCAACACCAAATTTGCATTGTATTTATTTTGTTTTATTACTTAAAAAAAACTAAAAACCTTTGAAAATATCAAAATCTTCTTTGCATTGCCATTTTCTGACAGCTATAACTTTTTTACATTTCAGTCTACTGTGCTCGTGCATTGCGGCCAGCATTTTGCGGGCCGCAGCACGACCACGGGGCGCACACGCCCGTGTGAAAGAGGACTAATATATTTGTGTGTTTTATTTTACTTTTTTTCAACTTAATAACTTTTAGCACCCTTAGGGGGCTAGAACCTGGGATCTTTTGATCCCTTGTCCCTTTCACCCTAAGGGCTTATGCACACAGATGTATTTTCTTTCCGTGTCCATTCCATTTTTTTTTTTTTTTGCGGAACCATTCACTTCAATGGGTCCGCAAAAAAAACAAAACTGAAGTTACTCCGTGTGCATTCCGTTTCTGTATGTCCGTTCTGCAAACAAATAGAACATGTCCTATTATTGTCCGCATTACAGACAAGGATACGTTCTATTAGGGGCCAGCTGTTCCGTTCCACAAAATACGGAATGCAAGACGTCATCCATATTTTTTGCGGATCCGTTTTTTGGGGACAGTAAAATACATCCGGTCGTGTGCATGAGGCCTAAGAGAGATCTATTAGTGTGAATAGAATTTTTAACATGCTCCCTGCTGAGCTGTGCCTCGTGCATGGCTTAGCAAGCAGCTTACCATGGAAGGCCTGGGAACCTCCAGGTAACCGAGGGAGCCCCGCAATTTTACTGCAGGGGCTCTGATCGGAAGGTAGAGGGAGCCACATCCCTTTTCCTAACCTCACAGACGCCGCGACCGCTGTTGAACGCAGAATCTGAGGGGTTAAATGACCGATCGCAGCAGCTTGCTCCATACAATTCCCTGCACATAATGCCGTACTAGTAGTGTTATGCATTTAGGGGTTAAAGGGTTTCTGTCATCAGAAAAATCATTATGTAGCTGGCTGACATTAGCGATGTGCTAATGTCAGCAGAACATAACTGTATGACTTATATCTCCCTGCCTGCCGCCGTTCGCGCTAAATAATGACTTTTAGAATATGCAAATGAGCCTCTAGGGTGCTAGTGGGGCGTTGCTGCAGCACCTAAAGGCTCTGTCCTCTCACTGTTTGGCACGCCCTTGTAAAGGTGATTGACATCCTGAGTCTCCTCCGTGCCCCGCAAATCCCACGCCGTCCATTTTAGTATTAGGCGCAGTGAGTGAAGGACGCTCGCCTGCTGCCGTCCTTCACTCACTGCGCCTCCGTCTAATACTAAAATGACGGCTCTCAATAGCGGAATTGAAAGCGCTAGTGTGAAAGTAGCCTTAGAAGGGCCAAATCTTTCATCATACATTGTGGCCCCCATCAAGAAGTCTCATGTCTGCATCTGTGTTATCTACGTCTGTGGCCTCCATGAGTTGCACAGATATTATGTCTAAATATTTCAATATCAAATAAGGGGTTGTTTTTGTTATAACTTTTCTATTTGTTTTAATTATTTAATTAAAAGTATTTGATATAGGATTTTTTTTTCCCTCTGTGATACAAAACTTTAAATTGACATCTGAATGCAAAAAAAGGTGTTAAAAACATATCCAAAAGTGGCCTAAAAGGTGACATAAATATGCCACATTTATAATACAACCTGATCCACTGGAATGATTCTTGCGCATTTAAAGACCCCTTGCCCAAAGGTTTACCCTGTTTAAAGGGGTTGTCTCACCAATGTCAGACAGATGCGGGTCCTACCTCTGTGACCCACACCTATCTCTAGAACAGATATCCCAAAGTAAAGGAGGGTGCACCATGCATGCACAGCTGTCACTTCATTCAATTCTATGGAACTGCTGGAAATAGCCGAGCCAGAGAAATGAATGCATGCACGGTGCGCTGTCCTTCACTTTGGCAGCTCTATTCCAGAGATAGAAGCGGGTCCCAAATCCTAGGAATATGCCACCAATATCTCAGATGCGACAATCCCTTTAAAAGTCAATAAAAAAGTCAGTGAATCACAGACATGTGCTGTTTACGCACATGTATCCACTTATTTGAGGGTGTGTAATCACACATCCTTGTTTTTCCACTGACTATGCATCAGTAGAAAAACAAAGGAAGACTACAAAAGAGAACAGCCTGCCGGAATTCTGCGTAGACGACACTGCCAAAGGCCCCATGCACACGACAGTTGTGTGTTTTTGCGGTCCGCAAATTGCAGATCCGCAAAACACGGCTGGTGTCCGTGTGCGTTCCACAATTTGCGGAACGGCACGGACAGCCTTTAATATAACTGCCTATTCTTGTCCACAAAGCGCAGACAAAAATAGGACAGGTTATATTTTTTTTGCGGACCACTGAACGGAGAAACGGATGCAGACAGCACACTGAGTGCTGTCCGCATCTTTTGCGGCCCCATTGAAGTGAATGGGTCCGAGCCGCCAAAACTGCGGCTCGGATGCGGACCAAAACAACGGCCGTGTGCACGAGTCCAAATGCGGACAGAATGTCCGCCAGACCCCACTATACTTGGGCCTCATGCACACTGCCGTGGATCCGCAAAAAAACGGAAGCCGTCCGTGTTGCCTTCCGTAATTTGCGGAACGGAACGGGCGCGGGCAATATAAATGCCTATTCTTGTCCGCAAAGCGCGGACAAGAATAGGACATGTTATATTTTTTTAGGGGGGCCGCGGAACGGAGCCACAGATGCGGACAGCACACGGAGTCCTGTCCACATATTTTGCGGCCCCATTGAAGTGAATGGGTCCGCATCCGAGCAGCCAAAACGGCGGCTCGGATGCGGACCCAAACAACGGTCATGTGCATGAGGCCTTATCCGTATGCATTCCGTCAAACAAGCGGAGAACCGGCCGGACACAAATTCTACCCTTGTCTGCCACAACAGCCATGCCAGAGTTTCACACCACAGGAGTGAAAGTAGCCGAAGGATGTATGAGGCCTCTTTCATATGTCCATGATGTCATTCAAGGTAAGATGGAATGTCAGTGAAGGACCCATATTTGGTGCCTATTTTTTGCCCTCCATGTGTCATCTGTATTCGACGGACATTGCTAGGCGGAATATTAGTTTCCAGAGAATCTCCTACCAATGGTCCTGGAAAATCACTAACGGAACATGGATGGCATCCACGTTGTGTCAGTGATTTTTCATGGACCCACAGACTTCACCATGGACCAAAGTAGTGCATGTGTCTGCGGTTTTTCACTGATGTGTAAATAAAAACATTAAAGTCAGTGGGTTTAAAGTCAATGTGTACGTGTGCTGTCTATGGAGAACAAGAACAGCACACATAAGTGATTCACTGACATGTGAAAGAGGCCTAGTTTGGTCTGTGGTGGCGACTAAACACTGTGGATCCATGAAAACCACTATATGAACACAGATAGCAACCGTGTTCTGTCAGTAGTGTAGGAGATTCTGTGGAAATCCCCTTTTCAGCCTGGCAGTGTACATGGAAAAATGGAGGACACAAGGGGCAAAATCGGACCCTTGACAGACATCTTCACAAATAAAACAAATGTGTGAACATGGCCTAACAGTAAATCTAGGCTACTGTGTGTGAATCCAGGTTTATAGTTGTATTAATGTAAAAAAAAAAAAAAAAGCTGCATTTTTGTAATGACACATTCTGAAGCTTTCTACTGGACTATGTGTTTCAATTCCTTACCATTTGCAAGACTGCTTGTACACCCAAAGGCTTGAAATTACGTCCTGATCTAATACTTCTTACAGAAGTTTGCTACAATTGTATCCAATCTACACTTTAGCAGTACTTTTTTTTTTCTCCAGGTCTGATAGTATGTTAAAAGGTTTCCATTTACTGACATAAACAGAGGTCTTGAAAATAATTACAAATTTAAACGTAAACTAAATAAGTTGCACTTAAGTTTTGTAACTTAAAGGGGTTGTCCTCTTTTTCCTTTTGATGACCTATTCTCAGGATAGGTCATCAATATCAGATCGGCAGGGGTCCAACTCCTGGCACCCCCACCAATCAGCTGTTAGAAGAGAAAGCAGCGTTCATATCAGCGCTGCCTTCTCTGCTCGGTTTACCTGCTCGCCGCAGCAATTGTAATAGTAAGCAGGTGTAATTACAAGTATGGCGTCTGCCCGTCATGGGAAGGCTTCCTCCTATGCACTTGAACAGACAGAGCCGTCCCATAGAAGTGAATAGGCACTCCATAGTTGTAATTACACCTGCTCACCACTGCAATTTCTGTGGCGAGCGGGTAAACAGAGCAGAGAAGGCAGCGCTGGTATGAGAGCTGCGTTCTCTTCAAACAGCTGATTGTGGGGGTGGCGGGGTCGGACCCCTGTCGATCAGATATTGATAACTTATCTGGAGGATAGGTCATCAATAGTAAAAAGCAAACAACCCCTTTAACTAAGGGCTGTATTAGACCTGCAAATAATCAACCAGATCATCGCTAATAAGTGTTCATTGGAAAGCTCGTTATCGATGATCTGCCTGTGTAAAAAAGCCGCAGATTATCCGGTGAATGAGCAAATGCTTTTTTTTTTTTATACATGCCAAAAACATAATCGTTTGCCAGCGGCAGATCCTGCTGTCTAATCACAGTCTGCTGCAGGCATAGGATTTAGTATGGGGACAAGCGATGGCATTAGCAATCACTCCTCCCCTTACTGTGAAGGAGATCCCTACATGTAACAGCAGCGTTCTCTATCACTGACAAACATGCATTTGTTGGGAAGCAAACGTAATTCCCAACAATAGAAATGCTGATCTGCAGGTCTAATACAGCCCTAAGTTGCAAAACCTTACACTGCACATATAAAGGACACAGAGTGGCCCATGGACACAACCCTTACCGCTCAGAAACGTCTTCATGGCTTCGCTGCTGGCCAGTTTCATCGGCGTCTGCCCAGAGTATGTGGCCAGCGTTGGGTCTGCACCGTAGGACAGCAAGAGCCATACTGTTTCTAAGTTGTCATTGACCACTGCATCGTGGATGGGCCTGTCAAAAAGTTTAAAATGCATTAGCACAAAAACAATTTTTGGCGAATTAAAAAAAAAAAAAAAAAAACATATAAATCTTGACATGTTCTAGGCCAGGGTGGATGATTTCATTATCCTGCAGGGCGCCAGTAAATTGACACTGACAAATAGAGGCTACGTCAGTAGATGGGATGAAAGTATCCGTCATCAATCCTCATTAATTATGTAGATCCAATTAAGCTAGACCATTCTATGAGCGCTAGGATATGTGAAGCAGAAAACCCAGCCTACATGCCCCCCAACCTCCGGATCTCCCTATGCCCTCCAGAGGGCAATAAATTATCAGATCCTACTTGCTATGTCACATCCTGTATAATCTCTATGGAAACAAGGAGGTTGCCTGGGCAGACGGCCATGCTGGAGCGCTTCCTGGGAGGCCCCTGGTCACACTGGGAATAGTAGACTGCTTAGGCTTGACTCTAATGCAGAAGTGACTGAGCTTTACCAATCACATTGTAAGACGGTCTTCATTTTACATTTACAAGATCATACAAAGCAAGATGGGCAAAACATTCAGACTAGACATTTAACTCCGCGGTGACACCCGCCATACGTTTGGTACTTAAAACCAAGTACATGTACAGCACAGGGATGGTGCGGGTTAACGAGCTGTGTTCCAATATCCACGTGTCAGCTGTATATTACAGTTAATGCTCTGCTGCAGTGGCCGGGATACAAGATAACGTCGATCCAATTAGATCAACCCCATAAGGGCCCTTTACGCTGGCCGACAATTGAACAGTTTATTGCCAACGAGAGTTACTAGGAATGCTCGTTAGCGATGATCTTGCGGTGTAAATGCACTGCCGATTACCCAATGAATGAGTGAAGCAATCGTTTCCCAGTGGCAGATCGCGCTGTCTAAAGACGAGCTTCTGCTGGGAAACAACAAAACAGTATGGGGAAGAGCGATGACATGAACGATCACTCCTCCCCATACTCTGGAGGAGATCGATGCATGGAAATGCAGCGGTCTCCTCCATCAGCAGATTGTCGGGAAGGATCTCGCTTTCTTCCCAACAATCTGCTAGATCGTTGTACCATGTAAAGGGACCTTTAGGTTTATTTAAGAAGTTAGACAGAGAGATGGGACTTGCAGGGTGCTGGTGGGTTTCCATGACAGTTGGGTGCTAAAGAATGCCCCCAGGTCAGCCATCTTTGCCTCTCTACTAGGGTATTTATCTGGCACAGTGAACACCATATGGCCCCATTTACACATGAATTTGGTTGGGAGATTCTTTACAGCGAAAAAACACATGCATTTTTTCATGTCATGTGCACATAAAAAATCCAAGATGCTGCATTTTTTGACACAAAAAAGGCACACCAATTGAAAAAATGTACTAGCAAAAAAAAAAAAAGTGTCCTGAAGTTCAAAATTCCCAGACAGAAAAACATGAAGATTAGAAAAATACATCTTCTCCCAAGAGGGAAAAAAAAAAAAAAAAGTGATCCAAAAGTTATATGTGCCCCCAAATGGCACCAATAAAAACTAAAGCTTGTAGCATCCCCCCCCCCCCCCCAAAACAAAAAAAATGAAAAAAGCTTCGAGCTTCAGAGGGCGCCACAAAGCAATTTTGATTTTCTTTTTTAAAGCAGCTTTATTGTGCAAATGTAGTAAAAGATTACAAGTATATCAATCTGGTATCGCCGTAATTGTAACGAACCAGAGAATAAAAATGATGTAATTTATACCATATAGTGAACACTGTAAACACACACAAGTTTTGCAATCCATTATATTGAACCCAAAAAGGTGCCATTAAAAGTACAACTTCTCCAACAAAAGAACAAAGAGGAGATTTACGTCCGGAGCTGTAGCTCACCTGGTCCCATCCTGTGCACTGCAGTTCACATTTGCTCCGTTCTCCAGGAGGATCTGTAAGATGGATGTCCATCCACGGGAGCAAGCTTCATGTAGGGCTGTGTACCCAGCGTTATCCCTGTGGTTGATGTCACCTTGATCTCGCTGTAGGCAGTACAATACAACATCCTGGAGACAAAGAATTAGATTTGTGAGACTCTCGGGCAGAAAGGACTGACCGGTCAAGGTGCCTGCACGACAGCCTTCCCACAGCGACTAATCAGACCACTTCTCTCATTTACACCTTCTCTAGAAAAATAAAAAAACTGCAATGTGATTGCTTGCTACAGGCAACACAGACACTTTTTCTATATAGTTTTTATATAGGGGGAGATTTGCTGCAGACATTTCTGTGACTGTCCTACTCATATGAAGGGGGTTTGCAGAAATCTACCTGTTTGATGCAGACACAACTCCATTTAGGAACAGATTTTTAGTCACAGAAATGTCCCCAACAAATCTGAAAAGAAAAAACTTCAAATGGAGGCGTGGACGAGCCTCTCCAGCATCGTGGGTGACTCTAGGGAGACTTGTCCCCGCCTGCCATTGGCTGCTCCCCCCAACACCGGAAGTTTTCATCTGTGTACAGGGAGAAGCAGCGGCGGCGGTGCAGGGACCAGGAGCGGGGTATGTATATTACCTGTAAGGGGCCCGGCACATGGGGGGGCTGGCCATTGTCTAATATTAACTGGACATGTGCTGGTAACAGGCATTATTAACCCACTGGAGTTTATGTCCGATGGTTTAATAAGCTTTCTTTTCATTTACTTGCAGGTTCGCTCACCTGCTTCCCAGTGCTGCTTTACCAAAATGGACGCTGATGGAGGGCCCTGTACATCAGCAGATGTCATTCACTTGGGAAAAACTTCCCGAGCAGTGGTTCCCTTGTCTGTCTCCAGTGTAAGTGAATAGAGGCCGCTGATAGACAGGACCCTCTGACAGTGTCCATTTCTAGTGTGCAGCACCTGCAAGTATATCAGGGATCATCACGGGCGGTCGTGTCACTTCAGCAAGTGCCATTTATTACGTAGAGAAAGTTATTCCGAGGCACTTACTAATGTATTGTTATTATCCATATTGCTTCCTTTGCTGGTTTGATTCAATTTCCCATCACATTATACACTACTCATTTCCATGGTTACGACCACCCTGAAATTGATCAGCAGTGGCCGTGCTTGCACACTATAGGAAAAAGCGCCAGCCTCTCTGGTGGTCAGGACTGTGGAAGCTCACATAGGCTGGTGATTTTTCCTATAGTGTGCAAGCACGGCCACCGCTGATAGATTGCAGGGTGGTCGTAACCATGGAAACGAGCAGTGTATAATGTGATGGAAAAATATTTCTGGACAGAAAAGGAAGCAATATGGACAATCACAAAACATTAGTAAGTGCCTTGTATTAACTTTCGCTACATAATAAATGATATTTGCTTAAGTGAGTAGCAATCTGGTCGGCACTCAAACTGAACCACGCTGCAGCGGGAAGGAGATCACTCCACATTTAATTCAAAGACGTTGATGAAAGCTGTATAGCCGAAACGCGTCAAATAAATAGAGACTTGGATATACGCAACACGGCTGCTGGAATCTTCTTTGGATTTGCTGAAGTGAGACAACCCCTTTAATATTACCTACTACTAGCTGCCGCCTGCATGGACTGTTCCCAGCACATGTGCAGCTAGTAATCGTGGCCGACTACATAATGAACAAATTTTATAATATATGTTGTGTTTCAACTCCTGTAAAAGGGGTTCTCTGTTATATTTTCTTTATAAAGGCTCTGCATGGTGTAAAATAATAAATCAAGTCATACTCGCCGGTCCATCAGCAATCTTGTTTCGACACTTCACGTTCCCTCCTGGGTGCCGCTTCCTGGTCCTTCTCGATATGCAGGTTATGACTGCTCAACTAATCGTGGCTGAGCTAGGTCAGCGCTGGGGTCAATTACTGGCTGAGCAGGCATTTCCAGTGTGTTGAGAGGGACCAAGAACTAGTGACCAGTAGGGATCTCTGAAGCGCTGAAACTGGAACAGCGAGAGATCAGTAGGGCGGAACCCTTCTATCAAATGTTAAATAGACGGACAACCCCGTTAAATAATTTCTGGTTCCCGTTTGTAAGTGGGAACATTCAGAGGCAGTAAAACTGTTCCTATTCATGGACCTCAGAACTAAAACAATCCTCTATGAGCTAAAAAGCCTGGGCTCCTGCTACAATGGAGTGCAGAGAAAACCAATCAGTCTGGTGTTCAGGCCGAGGATTGACTCCATACAACTGTAGCAAAGTCTCAGATATTGTAAGAAATAATGTTTTTAGCCTCTAGATGTACAAAGGACTATTTCCATTCAGTGATAGTAAGCAGAGATGTTAGAGGTGCTGAGGGACTGAAACCTAAGGTAGATTAGAAAGTTGCCAAAGTTTTCATTATACAAGGATTATGATTAATTAACCTTTTGTAGGCCGTGAGCCACTTTCTAATAAAACAAAAGGTGTTGAGCTGCAATGAAAAGTGAAAGTAAAGTATCCTATTAAGGCCTCATGCACACGACCGTTGTGTGCATCCGCGGCCGTTGTTCCGTTTTTTTTTTCCGCGGACCCATTGACTTTCAATGGGTCCGTGGAAAAATCGGAAAATGCACTGTTTGGCTTCCGCGTCCGTAATCCGTTTTTCCAGTCCGTGAAAAAAATATGACCTGTCCTATTTTTTTCACGGACAACGGTTCACGGACCCATTCAAGTCAAAAATCACGGATGCACACAAGATAGTCATCTGCGTCCGTGATCCATGTCCGTTTTTCCTATCATTTTCAATGCAAACTTGACTTCGTTTTTTTTTTTCCCACTTTTCATGTCCGTGGAAGACCCACGGAAGAAAAAACGGTCACGGAACAACGGAAATCCGTTTTGCAGACCGCAAAAAAAAACGGTCGTGTGCATGAGGCCTAAATATGTGGCCCGTTACCTGCTCTAGATATGGCATAGACCCTCGCCCAAAGAGGGTCATTTATAGAAATACATCCATATTAGGCGCATTTCTGGCACAGATTGCGGTGCAAAGGTTATTTTCGCCGCAATCTGTGTCGTTTCCCAGCTCACGCCAGGTCTAAAAGATGTGAGCGCGGACGGTCCGGCAGGCCCGTCTAATTCATAATTTTCTACGCCGGTTTTAGGCAGAGAAAATTGTCTAAACTTAAGCCAGCAAGGAAGCGGTCTTACATTTAGACTGGCGCTGGATACGCTGAAGTCTAAAACGCCAGTCTTAATAAATGACCCCCAAAGTTCTTGTAATGCCATGACATACCTAGTGCCACTAGTCCACAAAACCTTCTTGAGTGGCTAAAGGCTACATCCCTCAAACTACTGCTTGGGGATCACTGACTGATTGAGTACTTAAAAGGGCTTATCCCATGAAAAGTATTAGTATGCACAGTGAATCAGGCATTCCACATGAGTATTATTACTAAATACATGCAATAAAAATACAGTTTTTTTTATATGTACAATGAAGGCCCCCGGCGGCTGTTCTCGGAACTGCCTGCTCCCGGTGACCGCATTGGTTTCAGACCGGCTCGCGGCGCAGGCACAGGTAAGGACTTACCTGTGCATCGCTGGACTTGTGATTTAAGATGGCAGCCCGCATGTGTTCGCGGGCGAACACGGCGAACTGGCCATCACTGTCTGGTAACGCCTCCTGCTGTTTCTCCTGGTCCACCGTCACATGCACTCAGTGGTAGACAGTATTTCCGCCCAGATTTCCTTGCAGAAAAAAAACACACCAGCAAACTGTATGAGATTACACAAATCTCACGTACACGTTGCGGATTTCTTCTGCGTGGACACTGACGTGCGCATTTCCAAATCTGCAATAGGTCAATTATATTTGCGGTTTTAGCTGCAGATTTCATCCTTTTCCAATCTGTGTCAAAAATCTAATCCGCACCAAAAACTACTGTTAGAAATATATGGTGCAGAAGCGCACATAAATCTGCATGGAAATTGTGTGCGAATGTCACGTGCTTTCACCGGAGCTCGTGTGCAGGTGGCCTGAGACTGTTTTCTCTTCCATCTCTGCTCAAAGCAACAAAATGACAAATAAATCGCTCTGGAATATAAAATATAGAGTTTATACCAGGTAGTGCTTTCACTAAGCCACACCCCTTCCCCACTAAGTCACGCCCCCTCATAAAATGAATTATCTTTTTTGCCCTATTTGCTTCATAAAATGTAATGTCTCATTTTGCACAAGGAATGCTCGAAATTTTGTCACATGTTACTCTGTAGGACAATGAATCAGGATTTCCTGGAGTGTTGCTTCCCATTCTTTAAGAAACATCATTCATTTTGAAGAACAGGTCTCCTGACATCTCGGTGCCTTCTTTAGACGGTATTCCAGCAAATCTCTTGTGATACATGACCCCCAGCACATGGTCAATGGGACTGATGCTAAATTTACCACATCATCCTTCACTCCAACGGAAGCTCGTCTCCAAAATCCAGGACTCTTCTATTTGTCTCTATTATTAATAATTTAATAGCAGCAGAAATTTATCACCATCGTTTTTAGCGGAAAATAATGACAGGGTACAATGAAGCTCTGGTCAGAAAGAAACTAAAAATGGTTTTCCTATTTATATACGTAAAGTACAATCGCTGTATAATGAAAAGTCACGCACATGGCCAATAAACTTTGGGGGACATAAAGGCTGGCAGTCGCAGACGGTGCGGCAGAGTGCGAGGAGCCGGATTTATTATGAAGCAGATGCCTCTTAATAAATTAGATGCATCTCTGGAAGTTCATGCGCCAGAAACTGAAGTCTATAACTATAACTAGCTATAAGTTATAGTAAATTAGGCCGTCCCGCTGAGCCCCGTCTTCTTTACTCACTACTTTAGAAAACTGGCGAGAAGCTTAAAAAGTTGCAAATGATGGCGCACATATGGAGTGAGCTATAATTTGCTATTTTTTTACACTGTTATTGTGGCTTAAAAACAATAGTAAATGTCCCTCTTTGTGTTTCAATAGTTCACCTTTTTAAGATCACTGCTTGCTGTCATTGAATATCAGAAGCTGAAACTACATTAGGGGCCGTTCACACTTCGGAATTTTAGCGTGGAAGGCCAAGCTGAAATTTTGCCAACAACCAGCCGCAGCCGTATCCTTTCTGCCTCTCATTCATTTCAAAAGGTAGGCAGCACTGAGGATCATGGAGCGGCGGCTTAAAGCAGCGGAGGCAGAAATGTCTCACCTCGGTGCAGCCGTGGATATAAGCCACCGCTCCCCGATCCTCAGCGCTGCCTCCTGTTGAGATGTATGGCAGGTAGAAAGGACGAAACCGCCGGCAGGTTTTGTGGGGAATATCAGAGTAAAATGATACTGTAAAATCCATCATGTCCCCTAATACTCATCACTGCTGAGCGTTTGCTACAATTGTATCAAGTGCTAAATAAGGGCATGTTCACATCTGCATTGAAGGCTCCATTTAGGGCCTCCGTCACAGAGTTTGTCAAAAAAAGAAGAGAGACAAGTCCTGCATGCAGGGATTTTTTCTTTGTTTAAAAAAAATATAAAGTACTTTTAAACAGATCCAGCAAAACGTAGGCCAACTGATGGCATTTTAAGACTGATTAGGATCCTGATCCGTCTTACAAATGCATTGCAAGAACGGATCCGTCTGTCCGTTTGTCATACGGACAAACGGATGTGTTACGATTTTCTTTCACATTTTTTTCGGTCTGCACATGTGCAGACCGGAAAGACGGATCCGGCATTCCGATATTCTGAATGCCGGATCCGGCACTAATACAATCCCATGGAGAAAAAAAAATCGGATCCGGAATTCAGGCAAGTCTTTGGTTTATTTGGCCGGAGATAAAACCGTAGCATGCTGCGGTTTTATCTTTTGCCTGATCAGTCAAAAAGACTGAACTGAAGACATCCTGATCTGATTGCTCTCCATTCAGAATGCATGGGGATAAAACTGATCAGTTCTTTTCCGGTATTGAGCCCCTAGCACGGAACTCTATGCCGGAAAAGAAAAACGCAAGTGTGAAAGTACCCTAACTCCAGTTTTATGACGTAAACGAAGCCGGAAATTAAGGCAGCTCAGAGTTGCTGCACATTTCTCTTTAGGGGCACGGACTGCTGGAAGATGCGCCTGAGTTATGAAGAGGCCTGCACATCGTCATGGATTAGGTGCATCCTCCGGCAGCACACAAAGGGCCAGTCTTGATAAATCTCCCCCATAATGTCAGCCAGGCATGCAAGTAAATAGCAATTTTACCTGTAAACCCAAGCAGACATGAACAATGAATTTGAAAACGTTAATGACTTGCGGTAAAACTACATGCTGGAGCGTTTTTTTTTTGGGGCCATGTGGCTGCACCCGGCCCTCTTTGTGTGTCTCTACCCTAAACCACAAAAGACCCCACTAAGAACAGGTTTCAATATTAATGGAAGGTTCAATAGCCAGAGGCCATCTAATACCTGTTTTTGGCCATTTAATAAAACGTAACATTTATTTTTACTTTTAAAACAATACTACTCAATTTAGACAATGATTAAAAATTGGAACAGACCCTGCGCTTATACAGAATAATTATTAAGTATCTCTAACTATCAGTATATTGCTGTAAGCTTATTGTGATTTAGCCAGGGAGATGTCACTGGGATATTAATTTCATATCCTTATATTCACCTATACTGTGGCAATATCAGTTATTAGTTTATTATCACAGAAGCAGTTACCTCTGTAGCTCATTGGTATCTCGTTTGCCCAGTAAAATAATGGATAAATCTATACGATTAGTGATATACACCATCATTCTTCCCTATATGTTAGTATTTTGTCGCTGAGTGCCTAGTTGCAATCACTACGACTCTCTAATTACAGCATCTCTGACATAGGCTTCATGCACACATGTTTTTCTCGGCTTCCGTTCCGTTTTTTTGCGGATAGGATGGGGACCTATTCATTTCAATGGGTCAGCAAAAAAATGCTGCTAGTTCATCCGTTTGTGTTCCGTGTCCGTTGTCCGTGTTTCCCTTCAGCAAAAAAAATAGTGCATGTCCTACTTTTTTCACATTTGCGGACGTGGATAGGCATTTATTACAAGGGATCTGTGGGAAAAAACGGATCCTCCAAAAAAAAACGGATGCCGCATCAGTTTTTTTTTTAGCGGACACACAATTTGCGGACGCAAAAAACAACTGTCGTGTGCATGAGGCCATAAACACATGGACACGGTGCCTGCAGTAACCCCCTGTCATCGTGCTAGATTAACACAGGGCCAGGTTCTTATTTAAAACACATTGAACACGTCTGAATTGAGTAGTATTGTTTTAAAAGTAAAAAACAATGTTACGTTTTATTAAATGGCTAAAAACAGGTATGAGATGGCCTCTGGCTTTTGAACCTTCCATCTCTACCCTAAAAATACTGGTTTTCCACTAAATTAAATGAGCATTACCACTACACAAATAAATCAATTAGCTTTCGGGAAAGCTGGCGACTACCGCTATAGCACAACTACATCATTACTGCTACCACAGAGATTTCCACACATCTTCGTGGCCTCCACATCTGCTCATGAGATGATTCAGCTTCCTCCTCGGACACTCAGTAATCTGAGAAAGCTGAATGTTCATCACTGTGTGTGATCAAGCTCATATTGCTGGTCCTTCACAAAAAGAAAAGGGGATAGACTAAAAGATGTCTGTTTACATTGCAATTATTTCCATTTCAGTGAAAAATGCCCTTTGATTAGTCTTAGGCAAATTTATTTGCCGTATTTGTGGGAGGGGAGGCTGGTGAAGGCGCTATTTAGGGCCCTAGGAGACGTCAGCGCGCCGGCTTTTCACCCACACCATCTTACGGTTATTTCATATTAAGGTGCCCCCCTTTAGGTTGCCCTACTACTACAGCAGTTATGGCATAACTCAACTGCTAGGCAGAGCGAGGGTGAGGTAGGTCAGGTACGTTTCTGATAGCCGATCCGACCACAAAGTAATGACACTTTTAGGTTGTGTTCCCATCTGCATCCATTGCAGACTCCATCATATTTGACAGGAACAATAGCATGCAGCACTATTTCTACCATCATAACAATGGACACCTCATAGTTCATCTCACCTTATATCCCAGCCGCGCTGCCCTTTGTAGTAGGGTCTCTCCAGCATTTTTATTCACAATCAGTCTCCTGGCTTCTGGAGGCATGTTCTGACTGTTGGGAGTATTCCACAAGCCGAAGCTACTGCCACGACGAGACCGGCAGGGGGTTCTTGGCTCACAACTCTTCCGTGGAGATTTGGTAGGGGTGCTTTTGGGAGTCAGACTGCTCCGTCGACCCCTTCCCTATAGTAAAAGAACAGAAGATTACATGTGGGGTCATGTAAAATACACTGTCTATTAGGGTGCTGCCACACAGTTTTAGTTATGGCATGTATTTTCAGATTCCAGCATTTTTTTGTCCGGTCACAAAACGGAATGCTGCCGGAATGGGTCTCTTTCCATTCAGAATGCATGAGGACTAAACGGAAATTGAGTATTGAGATCCTCTGACGGAAAGCAAGTGTGAAAGCAGCCTAAAAAACACCAGGAAAAAGCCAAACTGTAGAATGCCTCAAAAAAAAAAAAAAAAAAACTGTGTGTGACAACAGGCTTAGGGCTCATGCACACGGCCATAGCAGTTTTTGTGGTCCGCAAAACACGGATATCGGCCATGTGCATTCCGCATTTTGTGGGAACGGAACGTCCTTTCATCTATAGAACTGTCCTATCCTTGTCTATATTAAACAGACAAAAATAGGACATGTTCTATTTTTCTGCAGGTGCTGTGGAACGGACATACGGATGCGGGCAGTACAGGGTGTGATGTCCGCATCTTTTGCAGCGCTATTGAAGTGAATGAATGCAGACAAAAGACACAGTCGTGTGCATGAGCACTGATTTCACACAGTCTTTTTTTGGTGTTCTCTGCATTGATGTTTTTGCGTTTTTATGAGTCCAGATGTTTCTTCAAAGTCTATAATGAATTATGAAATTCCCTTTAAAGCGATTTTTTTGCTTCTTTTTTTTTCATTGTGTTTGACTGATTTTGCATGTTCTGGGAATGGCTTTTTTTTTTTTTACCCTTAGGGCCCTTTTCACACGGGTGAGAATTCCGTGCGGGTGCAATGCATGAGGTGAACGCATTGCACCCGCACTGAATACGGACCAATTCACTTCAATGGGGCTGTTCAGATGAGCGGTGATTTTCACACATCAGTTCTGCGTTGCGTGAAAATCGCAGCATGTTCTATATTCTGCGTTTTTCACGCAACGCAGGCCCCATAGAAATGAATGGCTCTGCATGAAAATCGCAAGCATGTGCAGATGCGGTGCGATTTTCACGCATGGTTGCTAGGAGATGATGTAAGTAAATTGATAAAAGTCAATTTACTGTATTATTTTCCCTTATCACATGGTTACAAGGGAAAATAATAGCATTCTTAATACAGAATGCATAGTAAAATGTGGCTTTAGGGGTTAGTGAACGGAGCTTAGCCGCACCCGGGCAAGGTGATACTAGTCGTGACGTCACTGGGCCAGCGGTAAACAGTGAGAAGGCTGGAGCGCCGCTGCCTTCTCAAACAGCTGATCGGCGGGGGTCCCGGGTGTCGGACCCCTGCCGGTCAGATGCTGATCATCTATCCAGAGGATAGATCATCAGTTCAAACAAACTGCAGAACCCCTTTTTTGAAAATTATGAAAACATGTAAATTTTTCTCTTTCTCATTTCTTTTCTCTTAAAAAATATTTCAACAAAACATTTTTAAATGTAAAAAAAAAAGTATGTATGTTTGTATACTTTACACATAAAGTCAGCTATACTATTGCTACAACTAATATAGTTTTTTATTTGAATTTTTTATAAACAAAAAGGGGGGATGTGTGTATGCAGTCTGCTATACTATTGGTAAAACTAGCAACTATGGCTATACCGTTTTAATCTTTTTATTTTCTTTATTTCAAATTTTATTCACTTTAATTATTTTATGTATTTTTACTTTTTTATGAGAAAAAGTGAATTAACCCCTTCCTGCCACAGTCAGGGCAGAAAGGGGTTAATTCCCAGCCTGCAGAGGCCTTCGGTGCTGTTTATTCCAACTTGTGCACTTGTCTGTTTGGCACATGGGAAACCATCTAATCACCTACCTTGACCTCCTCATTTGTGTTTCCTCCTAGATGTTTGGTCTTGCACTTGCGTTTTCCAGGGGGTTTCTCAAGAATCTGTAAGGAGGACGAGTCCTCAAGGCTGTCTCTGAAGGAGCTGTTTCTGACATCGCTTTGTCGCTTGTTACTCCTCAGGATCTCGCCGGCTCTGTCCGGTGATATTTTCCTCTTTCGGAAATCTAAAGTGAGCAGTCAGAATACAGAGATGAGAGCAAAACTGAACAAGATGGCCATTAATAAAAATAAATAAAATGGAGGATTCTGTTATGTCCTAAGAAAGTTTCCTTGAAATGTAAAATGATTTTTGTCGCTGGCTGTCGACCAGTTTTCATCACTCTTTTCCATAGACACTAGCATAGCATCGCCCCCAGCTACAATATGCAATTAGGGCAACGCATCGATCTTTGAAATGCAATAACTCGGGAATATAGCATCAAGCCAAAAGAATAGACTTATCACTGTAACCAGCAAGTACTAATATTGTACCTTCTTCCTTAATACAGGGGATACAGTCACTTATATAAAAAAAATATATAATAATAATAACGGTACAATGACCAGATATATAGCAAAAACTACCACTGAAGCCGGCCACAGACAGAAGATACTTTACAGTCTCAACTATGCTTTTTAACACGCCGGCCTGCTTAGCCAAACGTCTGTTAGGGTCTGTTTAAATTTCTTAGGGTCTGTTCACATTTTACTTTAAAGTGCACAAGAAGGCTGGGCAATATGGTCTACAATAAAAAATCTTGATCTTGGTTTTCCGGGACTTAGCTATTGATAGGTAATCAACATCAGATCGACGGGGTCTGACAGTCAGCACCCTCAATGATCAGCTGTCTTGGAGAACTGCTGGCATCAGAAACCATGCAGTGGATTGAAGGCTCCATCCGCCCTGTAGTTTTCTGGGCTCGTGTACTGCAGCACCCTGGCACAGCCTCTACACAATGGATGGAACCTTATCATTCAGGCTCCATCAACTATATAGGTTCTGGTGCCAGTGGCTGTCTGTAAAAGCTGATCAGTGGGGATCCTGGATGGCAGATCCCCAATGATCTATCCTGAGCATAGGCCATCAATATCTAAGTCCGAGAAAACCATTTACATAGGAAACTACATGCACAGTTATATATACAGATTATCAAAAGTGTCTCTTCGGTACTGTGTCACCCTAAGGCTGTGATGACTAACCTCCAGCACTCCAGCTGTGGTAAAACTACAACTCCCAAGATGCACACTTCTCCTGGCTGTTCTCAGAACTCCGTAGAAATTAATGGAGCATGCTGGGAGTCGTAGTTTTACCACAGCTGGAGTGCCGGAGGTTAGCCGCCACCACTGCCCTAAGGCCACATCAGACTGCAGTGTCTCACTACATCACACTTGATGATCTTGATCGTGGTCATGTTTTGTAACCCACAAGTTGGGCATGGAGGCATACAGGTTCTGTACGGTATCTGGTGAAACATTCGCCCACAGATATTGCAGCTGGGCCTGTAGAATCTGCGCACTCGTAGGTTGCCGAATCTGGCACCGCAGCTGGTCCTATAAATGCTTGTGATTGGGCAGACCAAGGAAGCGTTGTACGGTGTGGGTAAGCTGTAGCACCGGGGTCAAAGGTGTGGCAAATATGGTGACACTATGGTAGTTGTGCAATGTAGTAAAGAGGTGCATTAACAACGGTGAGTGTGCTCTTTCCCCATCCACTGTATATTTTCTGGCGCCAAATGAGCCGAGGGTAGGTCATCAATATCTACGGGCTGTATTAGACTAGCCAAAAGGCATTACTGCTCGTCAATGAAGGAGACTGCTGCAATCACATGCAGTGATCTCCTCCACAGTATGGGGAGGAGTGCTCGCTAATGCCACAGCTCGTCCCCATACAGAATCATTGTTTGACAGCAGCAGAGCGTGATTCGATGGAAACTATCTGCTGACGGTAAATTGTTATTATTTTTAGCCTGCATAAAAGATCAGATTGCCCGATGAACAAGCTTTTGTTCGTTCATCAGGTAATCGGCAGCACTTTTACACAGCAGATCATCGATAACTAGCGCTCCTACGAATGCTTGTTAGCGATGATCAGGCAGAACCTCGGCTAGTGTAACAACGGCCTACGTCCCAGAAAGTCCTTTTAACAAACAACTAACAGACATCACTTATTTCATTACTAAGCCACATAGACCAGTGGCTCAGCCGTGTGGCAGCTCCAATGTCTGACTGCTCCGGTGGTTCTTCATTGTTGGCTGAGACATTAGCACTAAAAAGGGCAAGCCTAAGATCGATGTCATGATTCTGAACAGAAATGGTAAATTAATCGAAATACCTTGATTAATCTCCCAGTCCTAATTTATAATCACCACCCATGACCCAGCATATACCAAAGACGTGCAGATATGCATTGGTATTACTTTTCCTTTTCCTTTTTGCCCTCCAAACCCACCGGATTACCTTTATAGAAGGCTCACATGGTCTCCGATGGTGTTCTTACTTGCTTCCTGCACTTCAGAATGCAGTAAAGATGTGTATTTTGCGCTCCTGTCCTGTCATATGCTAAGGAGCTGTCTAAAGTTAAGGAGGCTGGCAAGTTCTCCCTGGAAGTCAAGCTAACGCCATCCAAACCCTGACCCTTCTCCTGTGACTGAGGGAATGTCATCTCCTTGCCCCCCCCCCCCCCCAAGGTCTGGTGCTGGTGATATCTATAACCCACCCTAACTGGAGAGTGGAGAGTTACTACATCTAGGTGTATGGACAGTTCAAGGGTTAGCTCTACAATGACCTACCTGTCCTGGGCCTTCTCCTACAATAGTACTGAGATACTTCCTCTTCCTCTTTTTCCGTTAGATATTCCCCATTTTGGTATTTACGATTCTTCTGTCTCCGCCTCTTTCTCCGTCGTAATGTACCGTCCTCTTCAACATTGTCGTCCTGCTCCAAGATGGATGCTTTCCCAGTGTCTAGACCTCTACTTGACAGTTCCCAGGGGTCTTGTATTATTGGGCTGATTAGTTCGGGTTCTGGTTCCTCTTTGATAGCTGTGAATCGGCTGCGTGGCCGGCCTGGTTTGCAGTTCTTCCTCAGCTTCCTTCTCTTGCAAGGGAAGCTAGTCTCATCTACCTCTTCCTCCTTTTGGAGCGTGTTTACGATGGTGGATCCAACTTGTGAAAATCCATAATTTCCTGTAGTTAAACAGATGTAAACAGGTTACTAGGGCTCTGCAATTCGTTCCTAAAAATCAGGGAAAATTCAAGGGGAAATTTATAATTCCTTTTACGCCTCTTTTTGGCATAGAAATTTTTCGAGTCACAATCTCCATTTTACGCCCAACCTTGTCAACTCTACAAAACGGGGGCATGGCGAGGGCGGAACCATCAGCCCCGGATAATTAATCATTTTTAACGTCACAAACGAGTTTCCGAAGATTCAATTCCAGAGAACAGCCCGCTGGAGGAGCCATGTCATTTATAACGAGGCCTGCTCCTTGTCATAGACGACATGCCTCCTCCGGCAGTGCAGGCCCTATCAAGACTGCCGCAGAATGTAACTTCTCCTTCCTGCTGGATCCACTCCTTGGCTCAAAAGACTGCCCCAAAAAAAAAAAAATCATGTTTGAAACCACCATGAGGCTGAAAACATTTTTTTTTTTTTTTTATATAAAAACGTCCGCTCCAGGTGTTAGACAGACAATTTTATTTTATTTTTTTATTTTTTTTAGGCGGTCAAAACACCAGACCTAAATCATGTGTGTAGGGGCATTTAAAGAGGTTTTTCGAAAGTAAAAAAACAAACAAAAAAAACACAGTACTCACCTCACATCCCCTACTGCTCCTTCAGCATTATCAATCCATGGCCTCAGTAGTCACACGCCGCACTTCCTAGTGTCACTGCAGAGGCCAGTGATATGTCACGGTCCCGTCATCGCTTGCAGAAGTAACCAATGACAGGTTGGGGACCATTAGCGCATCAGCGCTGGAGCGGAGAAGAGGTGTGTATCGTGTGTGTGTGTTTTTAGTACATTTTTGTGATATATTTATACAGTGCCATTAATGGCAGCCACATGGGACTACTCCTAACCAATGAAATCTGTAGCAGCAACCTGTTATTTACCAGGGATTTTTTAGATTTTTTTTTTAGATTTTAGGGAGGTGGTGAGGATCAGGAAGTGGATGAAATATTTATGCTCCCATGATTCCCTGTTGTGACTGGTCATTTATAAATGAATTTGAAAACCAAGCAACAGAGAAACGTGCCAGCGTTATCCTGAAAACCGTAAGATCAGTTTGGACAGAAGCTCCTGCTGGGCCGCTAGGAAAATTTAAATATTCAGTGTGCGGTGGAAGAAAACGCGAGGCTATCCTTTCACGTACAACAAAATGTTAAGCACCACGTGCTGCGCGATTACACCGTAGATTGTTCGCAAACAAGATTCCATCCCTGCTGGATGCATTATCCATTAACGCCCAGAACACTGGAACACCCAATAGCAAAAGTGGCTGTGCCCATCCCCCACTGCTGAATTCAAAATCCCCCTTTACCTGTCTGACTGCGGGTTCGGCTCTTTAAGACGACTGGGATGAAGTCTTTGAAGCTGTTTTTGGATTTTCTCTCTGGCGTGGCTGTCGGGAAGGGAGAGCACAATGAGAGAAGTAAAGCAAGAAAGGCACAAAGCTTTGTATAAAAGGCAGCAGAGAGGGAGAGGCAAGCACGCCAATACAGCCAGGCCCCAAAAGAACGGCTATTGTTCTTTGCAATTAAAGGGGAATTCCATTGCTAGATGCCTTCTGACAAGTTCACGGGATAACCCTGGTCAAGAGATGGGAGCCAAACCCAAATTCCTGTGTGCAGAATTTCCCATCTTCTGGTAAGAAGATAGTATCGCTGGAGGTCCAGTCATTGGGGCCCCCGTCGTTGACTGTCAGGTCATTGACTACTGACAGCAGGACCTTTAAAAGAGTAGATGGGTGAGGGTCTTAGTGCTCTGAGCAACATCTTCTGATGTTGGAAAATAGAAAATTGTGTGCCTATTTATTAACCTCGTCATTGCTGTTATTTTAGTGTTTCCCCAGTCTTCCAGCAGCCATATTGCTCACACTGGTCTCATAAGGCAGGAAGCCTCATCCCTTCAGACGTGGCCGCAGCTCTGCGGGAAAAAAGAAACCCCTTTGGTGGAAACAGAGACAGATGGCTGTACTCTAATAGCCATAGATTATCTACAGGAGGCGCCCAGAGATTTCCATCACGGGGAAGACTATAAAGGTATAAAACTACCCACTGCACAGTAACACTCCATGTTACTACTCCTACTCCGACACACTGCAGCAGTACATAAGGCTAGTTTCACACTAGCGTTCAGAGATCCGGCCGGGAACAGCCTGTCGAAGCTCTCCACTGCCTGAATGTCCGCCAGCCCCGTGAACTATAATGGGGAGCGGCGGAAATCCGGAAATATGCCGAGAATTGGCCGGAACAAAAAAACGCTGCAGTGTGAAACTAGGCTAAGCTGGCTCATCAGAAAGCTCAGCATATGTAAGGCTTCATTCACACAGCAGTTTCAGAATCATTGCAATCTATGCGGATATTCACATGACCTTTTTTGTAACGGACTATGAATAACGGATGTCCAAAAATAGGATTTTTTCTTTTTGCCCGTTTGACGGCCATACAGCTGTATAGGCAGATGCTCAGCACAGGCACACGTGGGGACACTTGCTCCACACTGGAGGCAGCAGCATTATTTATACTTGGGGGCACTAAGAGATCCATTATTTTTGTCACTGTCATGTGAATGTTTTATACTTTTTGTTGCCTTCCTCAAAGAATTATACAGGAGGACTGAGGCCTGCAGTGGTCACCCGATACATTCAGGGACTGTTGCTGAGCAATGTCCCCATCAAAATAAAGCAGCTATCTTATCAGAAGAGAAAACAGTGTTATCCTATTTTACTTGAAATCGCAAACCGTGCACTGCACAAACAGCGGCAAACACGTTTGTTTTTGTTTTTTTTGCATGTTTAGCTACTTTCGGATGAAATAATTCCTTAAAGGGGTGTATAGTTTTAACAACTCTGATCGAGGCTTTTAGAGCATTGTAAGCATTGGGATAACTGACTCACAAAATCATTCCAATTGCACATTAACCATAAAATGTCTTAAAGGGCTTATCCTCCAGATAGGCCATCAATATGTTATCGGCACGGGTCCAACACCCTGCAAGTGAATGGAAGCAGCCGTGTCCACTACACGATGGATGGAGAGGCCGAAGATACTGCAGAACAGCTGATCAGATATTGATGGAGTGTCCAAATTAGAGGGAATCAATATAAAAGTACTGGACAACCCCTTTAAGCATTGTAATGCAAACTGGACTGGAAGTATGCTCCCTTGCAACTACAGTGGATAGAAAAAGTCTACACGCCCCTGGTAAAATGTCAGGTTTCTGTGATGTAAAAAAATGAGACAAAGATAAATCATTTCGGAACTTTTTCCACCTTTAATGTGACCTATAAACTGTACAACTCAAATGAAAAACAAACTGAAATCTTTTAGGTGGAGGGAAGAAAACCAAAAAAAATCTAAAAATAATATGGTTGCATAAGTGTGCACACCCTCTTATAACTGGGGATGTAGCTGTGTTCAGAATTAAGCAATCACATTCAAAATCCTGTTAAATAGGAGTCAGCATACACCTGCCATCATGTAAAGTGCCTCTGATTAACCCCAAATAAAGTTCAGCTGCTCTAGTTGGTCTTTCCTGAAATTTTCTTAGTCGCCTCCGACAGCAGAAGCCATGGTCCACAGAGAGCTTCCAAAGCATCAGAGGGATCTCATTGTTAGAAGGTATCAGTCAGGAGAAGGGTACAAAAGAATCTCCAAGGCATTAGATCTACCATGGAACACAGTGAAGACAGTCATCATCAAGTGGAGAAAATGTGGCACAACAGTGACATCACCAAGAACTGGACGTCCCTCCAAAACTGATGAAAAGACGAGAAGAAAACTGGTCTGGGAGGCGACCAAGAGGCCTACAGCAACATTAAAGGAGCTGCAGGAATATCTGGCAAGTACTGGCTGTGTGGTACATGTGACAACAATCTCCCGTAGTCTTCATATGTCTGGGCTATGGGGTAGAGTGGCAAGATCAAAGCCTTTTCTTACGAAGCAAAACATCCAAGCCAGGCTACATTTTGCAAAAACACCTCTGAAGTCTCCCAAAAGCATGTGGGGAAAGGTGTTATGGTCTGATGAAACCAAGGTTGAACCTTTTGGCCATAATTCCAAAAGAGATGTTTGGCGCAAAAACAACATTGCACATCACCAAAAGAACACCATACCCACAGTGAAGCATGGCGGTGGCAGCATCATGCCAGGGGGCTGTTTTTCTTCAGCTGGAACTGGGGGCTTAGTTAAGCTAGAGGGAATTATGAACAGTTCCAAATACCAGTCAATATTGGCACAAAACCTTCAGGCTTCTGCTAGAAAGCTGAACATGAAGAGGAACTTCATCTTTCAGCATGACAACGACCCAAAGCATACATCCAAATCAACCAAGGAATGGCTTCACCAGAAGAATATTAAAGTTTTGGAATGGCCCAGCCAGAGCCCAGACCTGAATCCGATTGACAATCTGTGGGGTGATCTGAAGAGGGCTGTGCACAGGAGATGCCCTCGCAATCTGACAGATGTGGAGTGTTTTTGCAAAGAAGAGTGGGCAAATCTTGCCAAGTCAAAATGTGCCATGCTGATAGACTCATACCCAAAAAGACTGAGTGCTGTAATAACATCAAAAAGTGCTTCAACAAAGTATTAGTTTAAGGGTGTGCACACTTATGCAACCATATTATTTTATTTTTATATTTTTCTTCCCTCTACCTAGAAGGTTGGAGGAGTGTTTAAACTAGGGACTGGGGGGGAGGGAAATTACATTATAGGAGGGGAAAATAGTGCAGATAGAGACCGGGGGCAAGGTAATGGGACTGGGGGAGGAATGGAAGGAGGGACTAGAACAGTTCAGAAGGAAAGGTGTAGGGTAAAAAATATACATAAACCTCTCAAATGTATGTATACTAATGCCAGAAGCCTGACTAATAAAACTGGGGAACTGGAATTAGTGATGTGTGAGGAGGACTATGACATAGTGGGAATAACTGAGACACGGCTGGATGATGGCTATGACAGTGGGAATAACTGAGACACGGCTGGATGATAGCTATGACAGTGGGAATAACTGAGACACGGCTGGATGATAGCTATGACAGTGGGAATAACTGAGACATGGCTGGATGATAGCTATGACTGTGGGAATAAAGTCCTGTCTAAAGCCCACACTCCGTGAAGATATAAGTGAGGGACATGAACATGTGGAGTCACTGTGGGTAGAGATAAATGGAGGAAAAAACAATAATAAATTACTAATAGGAGTTTACTATAAACCACCTAATAAACCAGAGTCCACAGAAAATCTACTACTAAATGAGATAGACGAGGCGGCAAATTATAATGAGGTGGTTATTATGGGGGACTTCAACTACCCAGATATAGACTGGGAAACTGAAACTTGTATATCTCATAAGGGAAACAGGTTCTTGGCAAAAACCAAAGACAATTATCTCTCCCAACTGGTTCAGGACCCGACTAGAGGGACGGCCATACTGGACTTAGTATTAACCAATAGACCTGACAGAACAACAGACGTGCAGGTCGGGGGACACCTGGGAAATAGTGACCATAAAGTAATAACCTTCCAATTATCATTCAAAAGAGCGTTTCTACAGAGAGGAACAAAAATACCAAACTTCAAAAAAGCTAAATTTCGCCAACTAAGAGAGGCCATAGGCCGAACTAACTGGGACAAAGTCCTCAAAAATAAAAATACAGCCACAAAATGGGATATCTTTAAAAGCATCCTAAACTTTCATTGTGAGAGTTACATACCGTATGGGAATAAAAGGTTAAGGAACAAGAAGAAACCAATGTGGATAAACAGAACTGTAAAGAAAGCAATAAATGACAAAAAGAAAGCATATAAAACACTAAAACAGGAGGGTAGCACGGAAGCACTGAAAAACTATAAGGAAAAAAACAGAACATGTAAAAAACAAATAAAAGCGGCCAAACTAGAGACCGAGAGATTAATTGCCAAAGAGAATAAAACTAACCCTAAAATGTTCTTCAATTATATAAATGTTAAAAAGTATAAATCTGAAGGTGTCGGCCCTTTAAAGAGTAATGAGGGGGGAGTCGCAGAGAGCGACGAGGAGAAAGCAAAGCTGTTAAATATTTTTTTCTCCAATGTATTCACTGAGAAATATAAACTGTCAGATAAAATGCTGAATGCAAAAATAAATTCCCCATTAAAACTGCCCTGTCTGACCCAGGAAGAAGTACAACAGCGACTTAAAAAGATCAAAATAGACAAATCGCCAGGACCGGATGGCATACACCCCCGTATCCTAAGGGAATTAAGTAATGTCACAGCCAGACCCTTATTTCTGATATTTGCAGATTCTATACTGACAGGGAATGTCCCACAGGATTGGCGCATGGCAAATGTGGTGCCAATATTCAAAAAGGGTCCAAAAACAGAGCCTGGAAACTATAGGCCGGTAAGTCTAACATCTGTTGTGGGTAAACTGTTTGAAGGTTTTCTGAGAGATGCTATCCTAGAGCATCTCAACGGAAATAAGCAAATAACGCCATATCAGCATGGCTTCGTGAGGGATCGGTCATGTCAAACTAATTTAATTAGTTTCAACGAGGAGGTAAGTTCTAGACTTGACAGCGGCGAATCAATGGATGTTGTATATCTGGACTTCTCCAAAGCATTTGACACTGTACCACATAAAAGGTTAGTATATAAAATGAGAATGCTCGGACTCGGAGAAAACGTCTCTAAGTGGGTAAGTAACTGGCTCAATGATAGAAAACAGAGGGTGGTTATTAACGGTACACACTCAGATTGGGTCACTGTCACTAGTGGAGTACCTCAGGGGTCAGTATTGGGCCCTATTCTCTTCAATATATTTATTAATGATCTTGTAGAAGGCTTGCATAGTAAAATATCAATTTTCGCAGATGACACTAAACTGTGTAAAGTAATTTACACTGAAGAGGACAGTATACTGTATATATATACTACAGAGGACAGTATACTGTATATATATACTACAGAGGACAGTATACGGGATATATATACTACAGAGGACAGTATACTGTATATATACACTACAGAGGACAGTATACTGTATATATATACTACAGAGGACAGTATACTGTATATATACTACAGAGGACAGTATACTGTATATATACTACAGAGGACAGTATACTGTATATATATACTACAGAGGACAGTATACTGTATATATATACTACAGAGGACAGTATACTGTATATACACTACAGAGGACAGTATACTACTACAGAGGGATCTGGATAGATTGGAGGCTTGGGCAGATAAGTGGCAGATGAGGTTTAACACTGACAAATGTAAAGTTATGCACATGGGAAGGAATAATGCAAGTCACTCGTACATACTAAATGATAAAACACTCGGTAACACTGACATGGAAAAGGATCTAAGAATTTTAGTAAACAGCAAACTAAGCTGCAAAAACCAGTGTCAGGCAGCTGCTGCCAAGGCCAATAAGATAATGGGTTGCATCAGAAGGGGCATAGATGCCCGTGATGAGAACATAGTCCTACCACTTTACACATCACTGGTCAGACCACACATGGAGTACTGTGTACAGTTCTGGGCTCCTGTGAACAAGGCAGACATAGCAGAGCTGGAGAGGGTCCAGAGGAGGGCAACTAAAGTAATAACTGGAATGTATAAATATATCAGGGGTCAGTACAGAGATCTCTCCCATCATCTATTTATCCCCAGGACTGTGACTGTGACGAGGGGACATCCTCTGCGTCTGGAGGAAAGAAGGTTTGTACACAAACATAGAAGAGGATTCTTTACGGTAAGAGCAGTGAGACTATGGAGCTCTCTGCCTGAGGAGGTGGTGATGGGGAGTACAATAAAGGAATTCAAGAGGGGCCTGGATGTATTTCTGGAGTGTAATAATATTACAGGATATAGCCACTAGAGAGGGGTCGTTGATCCAGGGAGTTATTCTGATGCCTGATTGGTAAGGGAAGGAATTTTTTATTCCCCTAAAGTGGGGAAAATTGGCTTCTACCTCACAGGGTTTTTTTTGCCTTCCTCTAGATCAACTTGCAGGATAACAGGCCGAACTGGATGGACAGATGTCTTTTTTCGGCCTTATGTACTATGTTACTATGTTACCTAAAAGATTTCAGTTTGTTTTTCAACTGAGTTGTACAGTTTATAGGTCACAATAAAAGGTGGAAAAAGTTCTGAAATGATTTATCATTTTTTTACATCACAGAAACCTGACATTTTAACAGGGGTGTGTAGACTTTTTATATCCACTGTACATCTCCCAGCATGCTCATCCAATGTGAGTGAAGGAGACTGAAAACTGCCATATCACACGGTGAAGCTGTGACTGCAGGTTAGATTGTATTAATAAACCTGGAGGTGAAGAGTCTGCGTCTGTAATAGGAAGTATGGATGGGGACACAGGAAGTGCCGGTAACTGTCAGCCACTGACTACTGCGTGTTGTGCAATATCCTCCTGCGAGCTAATACTGCGCACAGACGCAACCTCCTATCAACTAGGCACAGACTAGCCTTTCACAAAGGAGGTCGTGGGCTGAAGAATGTAATATTAGAAATTCAAGCACTAAATATGTTTCTTGGCTTTTTATTTTTCATCCCAACAGATGAGTTTACAAGCCTTCGGAATCACTTGGAGATCGGAGGGGGTCCCCAGCTGAGGAAATCCTTCAATGGGCTGTTAGCAGCGGAGCTGATCTTGCTCTGACTGACCCGTCCCTGTAACACATGGTCTGCCATTTATCTGAATGGTCAGCATGCAGTACTACATTTCTCCTGCAGAAGAGATGTGTGGCCAGGCATTACATGCCCCCCGGGGGTCTCAGATAAGCAGCTCATCAGGACGGCTGTTAAGTCCTGATGAGACAATTGTTTTTTTGTTTTTGTTTTTATTTGCAGTAAATATATGGGAACAGATATTACTAAGTATATATAGCTTCAATATTTAAAAACATGCATGAAGAAAATAATTTTTTTTAAAAAATATACGGCACTGGTGCAGTTTCTCTATGCCGACAAGAAAATCAATAGTTTCCCATTCGCGTCCGTCTGTTAGTTCCAACCCCTTGAGGCACCACAAGGTGGCGCTGAGAGCAGCTTTCACTCTTAGCTGGGATGCCTATGTGTAAGACTGTGCTCACAAAATCTTTCTTAATTTTAAGCTACTACAACCTGACATAAGAGATCTGGTTATATTTACAGTACACCCTTGGATGTAGGAAGCTCTCAGAGCAGTAATAAACTTACAGAATTCAATGCATTTTTGCAGCCCACAGAAATTACAACAAATCCATTCCTGACAGAATACGTGTAACGACAATGTGAACGGATAATATTTGATGCAGCAGAATCTGTATCTCCTTAAGGTGCAGTATAAAAAGTAATTCCATGTGATTTGGTCCTGAAGGGGGTGCTCCTCCTTAACCCCTTCTCGCCACAGCCAGTTTTAGTTTATTTCCCTCCTCGCCTAAGGCCCCATTCACACGACCATATTTTTGGTTCACATCCGATCCACATTTTTTATGGATAGGATGCGGACCCGTCCTTATGGCCGTTCCGCAGCCCTGCAAAAAAGATAAAACTTGTCCTAATCTTGTCTGTTTTGCAGACAAGAATAGGCAGTGTTACAATGGATCTGCAAAAAAAAAACAAAAAAAAACAAACGGATGCAACACGGACGTCTGTATTTTTTGCGGGTTGAGTTGTGTGTATGCCCCCTAACTTTTTCATTTTTCCATCAAGACAGAGGGCTGTAGAAATTCCGCCACTTTTGTAGGTTTACAGCATACACTGTGCAGCAAAGGAGACATTGACTTTATTCGGCAGATCAGTACAATTACATCCACAACAGATTGATATACTTCTTCTGCTTTATTACTTAAAGAGGACCTTTCACCGATTCTTACCCTATGAACTAACTATACAGATAGGTAGAGCGGCACCCGGGGATCTCACTGCACTTACTATTATCCCCGGGCGCCGCTCCGTTCTCCTGCTATGCCCTCCGGTATCTCCGTTCCCTAAGTTATGGTAGGCGGAGTCTGCCCTAGCGCTGGCCAAGAGCTCACAGCCTGGGAGAAAATAACCTCCCAGGCTGTGAGCTCTGCGCTGCGATTGGCCAGCGCTAGGGCAGACTCCGCCTACCATAACTTAGGGACTGGTATCTCCGCCTACTATAACTTAGTGAGCGGAGATACCGGAGGGCATAGCGGGAGAACGGAGCGGCGCCCGGGGATAATAGTAAGTGCAGTGAGATCCCCGGGTGCCGCTCTACCTATCTGTATAGTTAGTTCATAGGGTAAGAATCGGTGAAAGGTCCTCTTTAAAGAGGACCTTTCACCGATCCTGACATTGTGAACTAAGTATCATGACATATACAGCGGCGCCCAGGGATCTCACTGCACTTACTATTATCCCTGGGCGCCGCTCCGTTCTCCCGTTATGTCCTCCTGTATGTTCAGGGACTTGGTTATAGTAGGCAGAGACTTAGGGGACTTGGTTATAGTAGGCGGAGTCTGTCCTTGTTCTGCTGGGCGTCTCCTTCTCCTAGGCTGTAGCGCTGGCCAATCGCAGCGCAGAGCTCACAGTCTGGGAGGTTTTTCCTCCCAGGCTGTGAGCTATGCGATGCGATTGGCCAGCGCTACAGCCTAGGAGAAGGAGACGCCCAGAAGAAGAAGGGCAGAATCCGCCTACTATAACCAAGTCCCCGAACATACCGGAGGACATAACGGGAGAACGGAGCGGCGCCCAGGGATAATAGTAAGTGCAGTGAGATCCCTGGGCGGCGCTGTATATGTCATGATACTTAGTTCACAATGTCAGGATCGGTGAAAGGTCCTCTTTAAAAAAATATAAAAAATAAATAAAATAAAATAATAAATAATAAATAAAAATTTTGTGTCGCCATATTCTGACACTGATAACTTTATTTATCCTTTGGCAAAGCTGTGTGAGGGCTGATTTTTTTTTGCAGGGTGATCCACAGTCTTTGTTGGTACCACTTTGGCGTTCATACGATTTTTCATCCCTTGTTATTTAAATTTTGGATGTGGTGACCAGAAAACAGCAACTCTGGCATTGTGTATTTTCTTTTTTACAGTGCAGGATACGTAGTAATTGTTTGGACTTTTACAGATATAGTGATAACAATTATGTTAATGTTTGTTTCTTGTTTAGACTTTTACAAAGCAACGGGGGAGGGGGGGTTATTTTTAAACATTACATTTTTTTTTTGTATCGCTAGATGATATTACCACTTGATTGCTTGTAAAATAATCTTTTCAGCAAGTTTGAACATTATTAAAGGGACCTGGTTAGTGTTAAAGGGGTTATACCATCTTAGACAATGGGGGCATATTGCTAGGATATGCCCCCATTGTCCGATACCTCTGGGACCCACACCTAGAGTTGTGGCTGGAGCTCCCCACCTCTCTTATTGAAGTGAATAGGAGCACACCGCGCATGTGCGGCCACCGCTACCATTTATTTCAAGTGCTGAAGTGCTGAATGCTCAAGGTCTGAGAACCCTTTAAAGAATGGCAGTCATCAAAGGGTTTTTCCAGGACTGAAGACCCCAATACACATTAGTGAATTGTTGACAAACCCGCCAACAACCGTGGGTTTGGCCAACACTCTAATGTATGTGGGGAGCTCCAGACTCACCTCCGACAGGAGAGAAGGAATGGGAGAAGTGAATATTTTGCCCGATCCCTTTGTCCTCCTAGAAGATAAGCCACTTCTGGCAGCAGTTGTCTCCTATCTGCCCACTAAAAACACATACAAGTTTGGCCGACCTTAACGTATGGGAGTCGAGAGATATAGCTGTCGGCCAAGCGATTGTTCAGCCGACAGCTATTAAAAATGTATGGCCGCCCACAGATATTGAAGGCCTGTCCCTATGATAGCTAACCTCTGGTACACTGCTTTGGGGAAACTATGACTCCCAGCATGCTCCATTTATTTCTGTGGAGTTCTGAGAACAGCCAAGCAAGTGTGCATCTTGGGAGTTGTAGTTTTACCAGAGCTAGAGTTCCGGAGGTTAGCCATCCTCATGATAGGTCATCAATATCAGATCATTGGGGGGGGGCAAACAACCTGCACCCCCACCGATCAGCTGCTTCAGGCAGGTGCTGGAAACTATACAGTGTATGAAGCTTTGAGCAGGAGGCGCCATACACTGTAGTGACCGTGCCGGTGTTCTGATGCTCAGCTACCATTTATTGGAGTTGAGCTGCAGTGACTTATAGTTTCCATTTTAACCAGTTTTCCCCTCGCCAGTTTTTTTCTGACTTAGTGGGCAGAGACCAGCTGCTCTGATGTCTCCCATACACAGCACACACAGAGGAGGGGATCCAGCCCTGCAGGACACTCTCAGAAGCAGCAGCGCAGAGGACAGAATACAGGAGTACTGGAGTAAGATAGAAAAAGTACTAAAGCCAGCAGGAGCGTATCTCTGCCTCTATCACTCTGCAGCTGATTCCTCCCCCCTGCTCCCTTCACCACAGACTTCTATGGGAAGCAGCTGTAATCAGATCCCTCAGTGAGCTGATAATCAGTCTTAACACAAATGGATTTCAGCAGTGAACTGAGAGTGAATGATTAGTGCAGGAGGCAAGGAGGAAAAGAGGCTCATAACTGGACGATGAGGCATAAGATATATAATGAGACATATTACAAATTTTCTTACATTCCCTTGTATTATTGATTTATGCAAAGTTTGTTGAAATGACTATAAGAAATACTATAGGTTTATATCTATATATCCATAGTAATTTGCTTCACTTTTACAAGCTGCTGGTTCTGTTTGCATACCTTGGTCTAGTTCTGGATCCAAAGGCTCAGTCTTTATGGCTCGCCTCCTCCACCTCCTGACTCTGGTGCCTTCTGGCTCGTTCTTGGACTTTGGGGCTGTATGTTCTTTCTTCTCGAGGCTGGTGACAGATTGTTGCCTCTTGCTCTGAAAGGACAAAGTGATTGTAAAGAAAGAGAATCTGCCGTAAAGTAAACTACAAATGTACCGACAGCCTAATCTGCACTATTTCACTGAAAGACCATTTCCCTCATAGTCTGAGGAGCCACTCGGATTTTCCAAGCCCCTATAGGGGCATATATTATTTTCATGCCTCACTTACTGGTGAATTGTGAAGTTGAGGGAAATTCTTAATAAGGGGTTTTTTTTAAACAAAGAGAACTCTTTTTTTTTATTATCTTGGCGCGGCATTAAGGGTCTGGTTTTTCTAAGGCTACTTGCGTTTTGTGCGGATCCATCATGGACGGATCCGTTCAGATAATCGATCAGAACGGAACCGTTTGAATTATCTTTAACATAGCCAAGACGGATCCGTCTTGAACACCATTGAAAGTTAATTGAGGACAGATCCGTTTTCTATTGTGCCAGATTGTGTTAGTGAAAACGGATCCGTTTGGCTCAGTTTCATGCAAGCAGCGTTTTGGTGTCAGTCTCCAGAGCAGAATGGAGGCGGAACGGAGACAAACTGATGCATTCTGAGAGGATCCTTTTCCATTCAGAATCCAATACAATGCAAACTGATCTGTTTTGGACCGCTTGTTGTGAGAGCCCTGAACGGATCTCAAACGGAAAGCCAAAACGCCAGTGTTAAAGTAGCCTTAATCTCACGATCGACTGTTATAGCCAGTGAAGTTGTATTAAGACATACATTTTCCAGGCAGTGGCCCCTGCAAAGGAGATGAACCACCGGCTATTCAAATGATTGGCTGCCTAAGTAATGTATGGAAGCGCCAAGTCTACAAGAGGGCGGCGGATCCTACACAACATCATATATTTTAACAAAGCGCGTGCCCATGGGTTGATGTCCAGGTGCTGTTTCGGCAGCATGGACATGAACTTCTGCAAAGCCCAATTCAGATGGGTGTGACAGAATTATCTAACAAACACCACAAGGGGAGGCCCACACGGGATGGATAAACTGCTGATTTGTGCCGGTAAATCTGAAATGTATCAAGATACCAGCAAAGTAAATGAGATTTTAGTAAATCTCATCCACACACTGCTGAAATATCCGCACACTGCGTCACATCCGCTAAGAAGTAGCACAATAGTGAAGCTTATAAACTTCTGATCCCAGTCGTGATCTCTACGATTAAAGCAGAACACAATTCAGAACGTTAACATTCATTTTGAAGTGCAGTTAATTATCTGCCAAAGACTAATTTATGCAAATCCACAATATTCTGACACCGCTGACCTGCCACGTTTTCCTATTCCACAAATGTCATTTACTAGAGAAGGCTAGCAGGCTCCAAAAAACTATTCAGTGTTTCAACTTTGCCTTTACTTTCTTCCTACAGCCATACTACTAAAATACTCTGTGCTGCTGTGAGCATTCCAAGCATCTGATCAATATTGTTTCTAAAATAATGTACCAAAACTAAAAGTACTTGTTGTCTAGCTTCGGACGACCATTTTTAAATGGTTCTCTAATAAGAAAGTGGTAATGGAGGGTATCCTACTCCTTGGATCCCATTTTAATGAGCTGATGTCATCAGTAGGATCCCTTGAGTCCTCTTCTAGCCTTAGGGTATGGCCACGCGAAGCAGCCATGATCCGGTCATGAACCGTGCAGCCAATTCGCCCGCGGCTTCCTTTCATTTAACTAATGAAAACCCCACAGTACCGTCGGTCTCCATTGTTAATGGCCGAGTGGTATGGAAGGTGCCGTACGGCCATTAACAATGGAGACCGACTAACAAGTGAGGTCATTAGTTAAATGAAACGAAAACTGCGGGCTAATTGGCCGCACGGTTCATGGCGCAGCGCGGCCGCTTCGTGTGGCTGTTCCCTTACACTGTTACATTGATACAGGAACAAGAAGGAGAAACAAATGACCCCTTTAAAAAGCATTGCATAAAATACATCCCTAAATACAGACAGGAAATGCCACCATTACAGCCCCCACAAGGCAGCTTTACACAAACAAAGACAGACGGGTCGGCACTGCGCACTGGTCCCTCCAGAATGACACTGGCATTAGCAGCATTTTTCTGGCTTTACCGTCCGGAGTTTCTCAGCGGTAAAGGAAACAGTAATAAAATCCGGAACAAAGACACGTTCTATGGAGCTCTCCAGTAATACACAGACAGTGCACACAGGGACGTATCAGCATGCACGTCTCCTGACGCTTTCTCAAGGCCTTTAGCCGCATGCTATTATGTCTTGCATATGTATTAATTAAGAAACGGCAAGCTTTACCGGAGAGTGCCGAGGAACGCCTGTCTCCATTTTGGATTAAGGCAGATTTACACTGCACAATTGTCGGACCGATTATCGGGAACGAACGCTCGTTTCCTTGTAAAGGTGCTGCCCGTGTAAAGGTGCTGCCCATGTAAAGGTGCTGCCATTCAGCCGATGAATGAGCTTTTTGTTTTTGCAGCAAATTAAATTGTTTACGGCCAGCAAATTATGCAGTTTAAATAGCCATATGCTGCCCAGAAATAATGACTCTGTATTAGGAGGAGTGATTGCAGTAGCCATCGCTTTTCCTCATACAGAGGAGGTAATCACTGAATGTAAGTGCTGCTCTCACCTCCACTGATGAGCAGGCAATTATCAGGAGGGAACAGTTCATTCCCCCATAACTGCCTGCTCAGTTGGCAAGCGTAAAATATGCCTTTACCTGAATGGCAAATCAACGGCGGTCCTTTGGATTGTCTACTAAACTCCTCCGGACCTTCTATCAGTCTATTGTCACTAGTGGTATGCTGAGACAGCAGTATCAACACAAAACTGATAAAAAAAGGCAGGCTTGGTGGTAGGAGTCAAACTGGACAATCTGGAGGCCATGGCAGAAAATGGAACACTTAGGCCGGGTTCACACCTGCGCTTTTAAATCCAGCAGTCTGTTCCGGCAGAGGAACAGACTGCTGGAATTCACTGTATCCGGTTTACATGCCGGCTTTTGGACGGACAAAAAACACTACCCGCTGTATTTTTTTGCCCAGCAAATATGCCTGAAAGCAGCTGGATTATCACTGGAACACATTACAGTGAATGGGCATCCGGTGGTATCCGGCAATGCGCAGATGTGAACCCAGCCAGAAGAGGCTGCTGGCCATTATGGATAATATCTCACAACCCCCTTTTACACTACTGTGGACAAACGGAGAAGCATGTTCAGCGGAAGACCGATACTGCTGCGATGTAATGAAAACCCTCATGCAAGGTCGTTTCTTCCAACGTCAGACTCTACAACGGGTCTCCCTACTGCAGGGCTACATGTCCTGCTACACAAACCGCCCTAAGCTAGACCTCACCCCACATGTCCTATTCCAGGGATGGCCAACCTGAGGCTTTCCAGCTGTTGCAAAACTACAACTCCCAGCATGCCCACACTGCCTACAGCTATTAGCCTACAGCAGGGCATGGTGGGAGTTGTAGTTTTACAGCAGCTGGAGAGCCGCAGGTTGGCCATCCCTGTCCTATTCATATTGTCATTCATACTATCATGACACCATCTTTTTCTACCTTCTTATGTACAGCATTGTGGCGCTGAAATTTCCTTGGGGATCGATAAAGGTTACTTTCACATCTGCGTTTTTCCATCATATGATCTCAATAGCGCGGGGGGGGGGACGGGGGACGGGACGTTTCAGTTTTGTCCCCATTCATTGTCATATGGAACAAAACTGAACTGAAGGGAACAGAGTGCCACAGAATACATTCCGTTCCGTTTCACGGCGTTACCATGACGCACACAAAAGCGCTGCAAACAGCGTTTTTGAGTGCGTTCTGGGATGCGGAGCAAGACGGATCCGTAATAACTCACAATGTAAGTCAATGGTGACATCAGTTTTCTCTGACACAAAAGAAAATGCATCCGTCCCCCCATTGACTTACAATGGTTTTAGAGACGGATCCGTCATGGTTATTTTAGAGATGATACAACTTCATTTTGAACAGATACAGACGGTTGTATTATATACCGGATGCGTTTTTGCCGATTCCCTGATGGATCCAGCAAAAACGTAGATGTGAAAGTAGCCAAAGTCATATGTTATGTTAATGGTCTGGCTCCTGAAGCTTACAGTAATGCCCCATCCCTTGAGGTGCCTGCATATTTCTAAGCTCTGTGGTTGCAAAGACCTTGTTAAGGATTGTGGTTAAGGAACAGTTTTCTTGCAAGATAAATGCGACATCTTTGACAACGTCTATAGGCCCCCAAACACATTATAGAACTGCTGATGAGCCTGATAGTCTAATGTGTATGGGGGTGCTCTCAACATTCCCCCAACATGATCTGAATTTCAACACCCATCTTTTTGTTCTTCCAGAAGAGATTGGATTTTGTCTCTCTGTCCCCATTGAAAACACATACATGTTCAGTCGGCAGCTATTGAAGCTTTATGGGCACCTTAAAGGGGTTGCACCATTTCCATGGTGAGTTGGGACTAAACGCCTGCCCCAGGTAGCGAGATACAGCCAAACAGGCAAGCGCTCTGCTGCTTCTGTAACTCCCAAATGGGACAAGCCCTTTAAGGCCATACAGATTAGACAGGTCGGCATTGAATGTTCATTGCACTGAGAGCTCTCTCTCAACCCGCCATACACATGAGTGGTGTAACCCACTGTCAGACTGCCCAGACGCAAAAGGACTAGGGCATTATGAAGTCCAAACATACTGACCCATCTCTTCATCAACACCTGACGGTGGTTAAGGAGTCTGCAGGCCCCCATACAAATTAAGAGTACTTTCACACTTGCGTTTTTCTTTTCCGGTATAGAGTTCCGTCCTAGGGGCTCTATACCGGAAAAGAACTGATCAGTTTTATCCCCATGCATTCTGAATGGAGAGTAATCCATTCAGGATGCATCAGGATGTCTTCTGTTCAGTCTTTTTGACGGATCAGGACAGAGATAAAACCGCAGCATGCTACGGTTTTATCTCCGGCCAAAAAAACTGAACACTTGCTGGAATGCTGGATCCGTTCTTCCAGATAACACCGGAAAGACGGATCCGGCATTTCAAAGCATTTGTAAGACGGATCAGGATCCTGATCAGTCTTACAAATGCCATCAGTTGGCATACGTTTTGACGGATCCGGCAGGCAGTTCCGGATCACTCTGTCAGCCAATCCTACCGGAATCAGCGGGTTCAGCCAACATACATCTAACGTGAATGGCCAGTTTAAGCTATATCTATCTAGGGTCCCTATGACATTAGGGTCCTGCAGTTCTTTAGTAACCGTGACAATGTTTTTTTTTTTCCCCTTCCTGCTTCATCCTTCCCATTTTTTTCTCTTGCCCTCGATATGTTGAAACCTCCTTACCCACCACTAGTAAGACTCACCTTTTTTTTCGGAGGTTCCTGTAAACTTTTATCCACGTCTTCGTCTTTTTCTTTCACTTTACACTTGGACTTCTGCTGTGCTGGCTTGGTTGGCAAAACCACATCCAGACGCTTAGCCCGACCTCGTAAGCCTGGCTCTTTCTTAACCTTAGCCTTGACTTTGGTGATTGGTGGCATTTCTATGGGTGACCATGATGTATTGTTGAAGGATGGCAAACAGCCAAAGTTCTCATCATCGTCCACCCTCTCAATTTTGACTTTGCTCAAGTCTACCTCCTGCACACAATGCTGAGTGTCCACAGGGGCATGTGCTTTTTTGGGGCCACGCTTGCGATGCACAGGCTGATCCTGTGAAACATCACCCTTGGCGTCCTTTTTGCTGCTGTCCTGACTCAATAAAGGGAGGCTGTGACCATTGTCCTTTCTTTGGACCACCGCCATTGGGTCGTTAGTCATGTAGGAGGCCAATACTTTGTTTTTCGGCTTTGTTTCCCCAAACGTCTTTCGACTGCAACTCAACTTTGGTGGTCGGATCTTGTCATCTTTGCAGTTCTGCTTGTTAGGAAGTTTATTTAAAGTAGGGCCCCCTTCGGCCCCTTGCTTACCATGTGCGCTGTTGTCCGCTTTATCAGCCACGCCTGGCTGAAGGTATAAAGCGGCATTTCCTGCAGCAGGTTTTGGTGCAAGCAAAGTTTTATTTGTATGAGATTTCCGAGGCTTAGAAACAGATTCACATGTCCTTGCTTTTGTCAGCACGTCATGCTCGGCGGCCACTGCTGGCGTTGTTGTAGTCTTCTGCTGACTACTTAATGTAGAATCTTCTACGCTTTTTTGAGGCGTCACCTTGGATTCTGCTGGAAGAATGCTGGAATATAGTGTTAACTCACCAAAAGGAAGTCTCTGATGTGAACCTTGGCTTGGATGGAGTGTGCCTGTGGCTGGTATGCCAATGGACAGTAACGATGTCTGATGGTATGGAGACCAACTAACTGGCAGAACCTGAGAATTGCTGGGCGTCCCGTTTAAGGGACACTTTGAGTGCACTGTCCCATGTCCAGGTAACGTCCAGTCCTTTGAAGAACACAGAGAGTTTGCTGCTGTAGGACCTCCATGAAGATGTTGCTTCTCTGTAGGTTGCTGGCCATCTACACTGGTCTGGCTATTTTTCTTGCCACATGACCCTGAGTTCTTTGGATCTCCCTGGTCAATAATCGAGATCGGCTCCTGCTTTGCCAAATGTCTGGAATCTGTGCTAAGTCTCAAATTAGAGTCTTTGTTCAAAAACAGAGAGGCAGGCACTGGGTTGGCCACCCCTACATAAGTACCAGGTATGGTACTAATAAGAGCAGCAGAATTCTTAATCCAAGATCCTGGTGCTCCGACTAACTGTGATGACACTGGATCCCCGTTTCTCAAAAATTCTGGGAACATTACCAATGGGGGTACTCCTCGAAGATTCTGGCTAACACTGCTGCTGGTGAAACTGATCGGGGCAGGACTCTGAGTGCTACAGTCAGACCTGGACAAAACGGTGGACAGTGTGACTTTCCCACTGGTATGCACCGGGGTTAACACTGGCATAGGTGGAGTCTTACGTTGGTTAGATGGAGCATGTTTATGGCGGTGAGATTTAGAAGACAAGTCCAAAGGCATTTCATAAGAGTCTTGGGGAGAGATCATCTCCCTTTCAAGCTGCGGAGGGGACTTTAATGGGGAAACAGAGGATGACGATGAGGAATCATTTTGTGGTTCTAGGTTAGGTGTTCTAGAATAGGAAGCTAGGGTGACAACTGGGAGGGTGGTGTGTGCAGAGAGAGTCTGTAAAGCTGATAGGGTGGAGGTTGATGTATCAGTGCAGACAGAAGAAACGTCTACAGTGGGATTCATACTATTGCTGTTTGTGAGTGAAACAGTAGGGGCCGCTGTGCTCACTGGTTTGTTCAACTCTGCAGGGGCCACCTTAGGGTCAGTGGCCAACGACCTTCCCAGAGTTGAAGCGAAAGCGTGTGACTGCAAGTCTGAGGGTGTCAAGCAGGTGGGCATGATGGGAAGGGTCAGAGTCGACGTCATTCCAAATGTGGTTGGTAAAGTAGTTACACTGAGGGGCTGCCCACAGCTGGAAGGGGGGATGTAAACTAGGGGTTGGCTCGGCGTCAAAACGGCACCAGGTGGGAAAGACAGAGGAAGCTTCTGCACATTGGGGACCTGAGTGTTGGAGAAGCAGATTCTGCTCATAGTAAGAGGAAACCCAGAGGAAACAACGGCATGTGAAGCATCTACAGATTGACCTGCAATTTGTAATCCAGGGCTCAGGACAGTCTTTTGCTTTCCAGAGGAGTCCGCATCGACAGACTGGGCAGAAGGGTGTTTAGTCCCCGCAGTTTTCTCTTGCGCCGGAGCCCTTGCAGGCTCTGCTTTTTTACTGTGTTTGCTTGAAGCTGCTTGGATAGAAGTCTCTGATACATTTGCTGACACTTTGCCGTCAGGTGGTGAAACATTTTTACAAGCTTTAGACGATGGGATAACGCCAGCTGGCTCTGGTTCAGTGCGATCTGGTGGTTTGTCCTCCGGTTTTTGCCCAGTCTCCACCAGTGTAGCACCAACTTCCTGCAGCATCAGGGCATCACTTTGGTTGGTTGCAGTTATTAAATCCACCTAAAAATGAAAAAAATAAATCTGTATAATTTACTAGAATAACACCATCATGTCACTTTAGCCATTAGCTTGTCTGTGTCTCGCTGCAACTTTTACTTATTCAATTCTTCATATATATTAACATTTTTATATTACTGGGGGTCCAGCCATACACAGGGGAAGCGCTGCTGATTTTCCACAGCAGAACTGTATGTGGAAATCCAGCAGTACTTACAGCAGCAACAAAGTGGGAGATTTTCAGAAATCTCATCCACATTCTGTGGACATTTTCCGCCACAAAATCCACACATTACTTGATATGAAGTTCAGATTTTACATTCACAGCTCGTCAATTTTCACACAGAAATCCACAGCAAAATCTGCTACACATGCTGCGGATTTTCCACTGCATAAAATCCGAAGCAGATCCACTTGTTGTACCCTTAGGTTACAGCTACGAGGTCAGGCTACCTGACAAAGTATAAAGAACAGATACGACTTCTCCTCGCTTCTGAATTCACTCCTGGTTTGGGCTACCAAAACCACATCAGGAAACCTGACCGTGTGGCCATACCCTTAGGCCTCTTGCACACGACCGTATGTCTTTTGCTGTGTTTTGCGGTCCGCTTTTCATGGATCCATTGTTCCGGTTTTCGTTTCAGTAGTGTTTTCGTTCCGTTTTTCCGTTTGTGATCTGTTTTTTTTGCGGAACGGAAACGGAAGCATACAATAATGTTTAAACAGTAAGTACATGAAATAATTGGGCTGGGCATAAAATTTTTAATAGATGGTTCCGCAAAAACAGAACGGATACGGAAGACATACGGACGCATTCTGTATGCATTCCATTTTATTTGCGGATCCTTTGACTTGAATGAAGCCACGGAACGTGATTTGTGGCCAATAATAGGACATGTTCTATCTTTGAACGGAACGGAAATACTGAAACGGAATGCATACGGAGTACATTCCGTTTTTTTGCAGAACAATTGAAATGAATGGTTCTGCATACTGACCGCACACGGAACCCGCAAAAACGGAACGGAAACGGAAAAAAAAACGTTTGTGTGCAAGAGGCCTTAGGCTGCAAGTAGTTATAGTAAAACAGGTCGCTACTTCAATGAATGAAGTCCTTTAAGTTGCCATTAAGGGTCCATTCACACGTCCGTAGTGTATTGAGGATCTGCAATACACCTGGCCAGCACCCCCATAGAACAACCTATTCTTGTCCGCAATTGCAGACAAGAATAGGACATGTTCTATTTTTTAGCTGCAGACCGGAAGATCGGGGCCGGGCTCCGGAAATGCGGATGCGGAGAGCACATAGTGTGCTCTCCGCATCCATTCCTGCCCCTTTGAGAATGAATGGGTCCGCACCAATTTCGGATATTGCAGAACGGATGCGGACCCATTCCACGGACGTGTGAATGGACCCTTAAGGGAATATGTCACCAGTTTTCTGCTGCTCTCACTTTTAAATCTTAACAGCTCCAGTGCACGCCAGAGAGTCCCCAAATTCATGAGCTCACAGCTCTCCCCGCCCACCTGCCACAGATTGACGTTTTATTTCCATATGAATCAGCAGCAGGTGGGCGGAGAAAGGCAGGAGTCCATGAATATGGAGACTTGTTCAGCATGCGCTGGAGCTGTGTTGCCAAGATTGTGGCAAAAAAGCTTGGTCAATTAAGGAAAGTGCCGAGCATTTTGCTAAGGAGACCTGTCACTTGTTTGGTTTGCCCTTAGTTAAAGGGGTTGTCCGGGTTCAGAGCTGAACTGATATTTCGATATTTCCCCTTCTTCCCGCTCTCAGCCCCTCTGACATGAGCATTGGAGCTTTTCATGCTCCAATACTCTCCCTTACCCTGCACTGCATCGCACAGGACAAGGGCTGTTCTGTTTATATTTTTAGGTGGAGACTTCCCCCTAGCAGTGTTTTCGATGACGTCACCGGCACTAATAGGCGGCCTTTAGCGCTGCCCTGGCCTGTATTTAAGGCGCTAAAGCCTGCCCATTAGTGCTGGTAAACAGGCTAGGACAGCGCTAAAGACAGACCATTAGTGCCGGTGACGTCACCGGATCTGCTGAAAAAGCCCTTGCCCTGAGCGATTCAGCGTAGGGCAACTCAGAAGGACTGCCTGCGTTTAGCTCTGATCCCGGACAACTCCTTTAAGACACCATAAAACTGATGACAGATTTCCTTTAAGGCTGCACCTCCTGCAGATGTCAAAATAAGGTTTCACCTGATGTCAAGTCTCAATTTTCTGCAAGACTTTCTCAAACTGGAGTGTTGCTGACTTTCAAGAAGAAAACGTATTATTACATGGTGTATAAATAATCAGTCGGCACTCTGGAAAAAGATGGTGGTGCTCGTATCCTGGGTTGCAGGCCCATACATCCAAGTAGAAGAAGCGGATTAGCACTCATCCTTTGATACTAATAAATCTTCACTTTATTGCTATAAACAGAATACAGGCAAATGTGACACATTTCAACAAGGCTTGTTTGAAAAAGGCTGATTAGCCGAAACGCGTCACATTTGCCTGTATTCAGTATATGGCAATAAAGTGAAGATTTATTATCATTAAAGGGCGAGTAAATTTAAAAACAAACAATTGCATATGTAAACTTTAAAGATCCATCTGACAGCATTTTTAAGTTGAAAAAAACAAAAACAAAGAAAAATGTGTTAAAATGCTGCTTGTAAATCCAGCCGTAAGCTCACCGTGGAAAGGACACTGCTCACACAACGATCTTCAGATCCCAGGTGCTGGGTGCTGTTAGATTTTGACTCCTCATCAGACAGTGCCGTCCTCCTGTCCAAAACAAAAGCAAGACAGTATAGTGAGCTATATGTGAACCACTGGTCAGTGAGTCGTCCTCTCCTGTCAGCTTTCTAGTTATATCTCTTTCTTGGAAAGATAGGCGACAGTATATATCATAGGCATTATAGTTTCTACCATGCTGGTCATCCAGTTGTCCCAGAATCCAGAATGTCAAATCAGCAAAATAGGGCACTGAAAGCTGCACAATGACCCATGTGGGAACTGTAACGGCACCCACACTGTCACCAGCTTTCCCAGAAACAAGTGTCCCACAAATGACAACGGCCTAATATAATACTTATCAACATGGCACAGGAGGATTACTCAGATTTCCTGGGAATTTTTTTTATTTTAGTAAGACATGCAAGGGCTTAGCACCGACATTAACTGGAAACAATCTAATGACCGATGCAGGGGTCAGTAACCTTCAGCACTCCACCTGTTGTGCAACTACAACCGCCAGCATGCTCCTTCACTTCTATTGGAGTTCCCACAACATGCTGGTAGTGCTGGAGGCTGCTGACCATAAGTGGTCAGCCATTTCCTTGGAGCTTGATGACTGTCACTATTACAACAGGGATGAGGATGGGGTCTGAGTTCCCCCATACTAAATAAGTTGTGGATTACCGATACATAATGTTGAACTCTTACTAACCTGTCCTCGTTAATGCCACACATACGCACGCGGTCGGCGCTGGTCCAGTTGTGCACACCACCATAGAGTGGGGCAGCCGATATCATGGCAGGTGATGGCACCCCTGGAGCTGCTGAACGAGTCTGCAGCTCCCCTGCCTCCCTCGCCTGCGCTCTATGCAGATTCCACCTGCAATCAGAAACGTTCAAAGTTAGAAGGGTATAAGGAAACATAACTACACAGCGGACTGAGACACAAGTCAATTCAGATCCGGATCATAGGCTCAGGGCTGTTTCAGGATCTCCCACACTGCTTTCCCGGGCTCCAGAATGTGCCAGTTCAGTAGTGATACACACTTCATAGGTGTATAACCCATGCAAAATGATGGAATTCAATGTAAAATTTGGTGGCAACACCTGATATAATGTTATCCTGCTTAGTTACAGCATAAGCTATGCAAAGTCAGGAGTCTAATAAATATGGGTGCCCACCTCTGCTGCGTAGCTGGTCATGTTGTCACCCAGCTATCCCAGTAACTTAGACTGTGCATCTACTTCTTATATCCCCCACTTCCGAGGTCCCAGCGTAGCGGCGCGCTCTGCTTATAGCTGAATGAATAAATAATGAGCTACGCTGCTTTATGTAAATTATTAGTTATCGTGAGATTCCAAGGAGCAAAATTCAGCACATATGGAGGCCCAGAGCGAACTGCAATGGAAATGTGTATAGGAAAGCACCATTACAAGTCAGCTGACGAAAGTGACTTTCTGTCATCAAGATGTGACTTTTATGTGTAAATATATGTAATCTATACAGGACTGCTATAATTCCTGCTCCTGGCAGACACTTCAAAATCTCGACAATGATGGGAGTGATTTTCCTGGCATTCCCACCCCAGCTTTCCTTAAAGAGGTTTTCCTGGACTGAGATACGGATGACCTATCCTCAGGATAGCGCATAAATAACAGACTGGCGGAGGGCCGACACCTGGCACCGATCTGTTGTTTTGGGCACCGCACCATCGACCGAGTAGTGGCCATGCAGGGTACTGCAGCTCTGCTCCCTTTCAAGTGAATGGATGCTGGGCTGCAGTCCAAATGCACCAAAAACTTCACATAGATTTCCCTCCACTGTACAGCTTTTGGGCCCAAACCAGCTGATCAGTAGGGGTGCGGGTATCTGACCCTGACCGATCTGATAGTGATGACCTACCCTGAGGATAGGCTGTCAATATCTATGTCACAGAAAACCTCTTTACGGTCCTAAATGACCTCAGACAGGGAATACTGCAGGTATGGGATTATAGGAAAAAATACAGAACACGTGACTAGCATCAGTGAGCGATTCCAGGTCTGCAGGATAACCCAGGGCTATGGGTGTGTATTGATGCAGCCGATCAGTGCTTTCCAGCCCCGTTTTGCTGAAGAGTTGTGATACAACATTGTGATGTAAGCTAACATTGTGGATGGAGGACTATGGGGTGGAAGGTTCCCGAGGGTGGCCCCTTAGTGAATGGCCCCTGGTGGACACTCCCCCTTACTCAACACTTTCGGTACAGCTGCAGAGTAAGCAGGCGGCTTTAACTCTTCTGAATGTCCGTGTCACACCCAAAGTGAATGATCTTCTGACAAGGCGAGCAGCAGGAGGGAGCCATGACCCCTGCTCTGTCGCCACTGTCATTGACCCGGTGTGATAGTCCAGAGAACATCAGCCTGTGCCTAGGCCAAAACAGATAGGGTCACAGACTTTCCTGTAGGAACCTAACGTTACTTCTGCACTTAGGGGTGAGCTGGAGAATTACTGCGAAAAGTTTCACACAACTGATTCAGGCCCATTTCTGCGTCTGCATGACCACAGGTTTGGTCACCCGGACCAACAGGATAATGATTTGCTGCTAGGACATGGGTGGAGAACGGAGCCTAATGGAGAGGCAGCCGCTGGATCCAGGTAGAGAATGAATGGAGAGGAGGCCGCGCATTCACTTCTATGGGAGTCAAGCATGCATGCCGAGTGTGCACGTGTGGCCACCTCTCCATTCAGTCCCTACCTGGAAGGACTGCCCAGTTATGAAAACAGCTGCCAGTTCCCGAGGTGGTACCTGCATCTTGCCTGTGAAATACCGCTATAGTACATGCAGTACGTACGGGACAGCGGCGAAGGGCACTTTAGAGGCTTAACTGTCAATATGAGCGATCAAATCTGTAAAATTCTAATAGGGAATTGCTTGATGAAACTTCTCTCCTGTTATCATCAGATCTCCGCCCCCCGGACCCAATAATAAGGGCAGCCGAGTCATTTGTATTCACTGTAAGCCAGCAGCATTCACAGGATGCTTTACGTCTGTTAGTAATCAGACCAAGTATCTCACGTGCTACAAGGCGCTCAGTGCAAGGGTGAACTTAGCCCTTTGTGACAGTCATGGCTGCCGTCACAACGCACACCCCTCTCACAGATGGTGTTGTCACCCCGACGTGTTAACCAGTAATCGACCTCTCTACAGCTTCCCCCGTCAGCAGCTCCACAGGCAGAATACAGGCTGCCATAAACAGAAGCAGCACAATGGAAGACAACCTGGTTTTCCCGCTTGACTCCAACGAGATGACCACTTTCTGGAAGTCCCTTTTCGAGCATCAGGACGTTATAGAAGGAGATTCACCGCTATTGGTCTCAGCTGCTGATGTATTCAGTATAAGGGCTCATTCACACAAACGTATTTTGCGTTCCGTATACAGGCCGTTTCCTGCGTTCCGCCTATGTGTTGTGCTGTCCGCATCCGTTGCTCCGTTCCGTGGCCCTGCAAAAATGATCAGTCCTGTCCTATTCTTGTCCGTTCTGCGGACAAGAATAGGCATTTCTATAATAGGCTTCCTGTTCCGTTTCCGCAAATTGCGGAAGGCACACAGGCGCCATCCGCAATTTGCGGATCCGCAAAAAACGGCACGGTCATGTGAACGAGCCCCAAGTCAACTATACTCTGGGCAGGATACAACTGTAATTTGTAACAAACCTTTAGGCTGAGGTCACACGGGCGTTGCGGGAAAAGGTGCGGGTGCGTTGCGGGAACATGCGCGATTTTTCCGCGCGAGTGCAAAACATTGTAATGCGTTTTGCACTCGCGTGAGAAAAATCGCGCATGTTTGGTACCCAAACCCGAACTTCTTCACAGAAGTTCGGACTTGGGATCGGTGTTCTGTAGATTGTGTTATTTTCCCTTATAACATGGTTATAAGGGAAACTAATAGCATTCTGAATACAGAATGCAAAGTAAAATAGCGCTGGAGGGGTTAAAAAAAAAATATTAAATTTAACTCATCTTAATCCACTTGCTCACGCAGCCCGGCATCTCTTCTGTCTTCATCTTAGCTGTGTGCAGGAAAAGGACCTGTGGTGACGTCACTCCGGTCATCACATGGTCCATCACATGATCTTTTACCATGGTGACGGACCATGTGATGACCGAAGTGACGTCACCACAGGTCCTTTTCCTGCAATCAGCAAAGAAGGAGACAGAAGAGATGCCGGCTGCGCGAGCAAGTGGATTAAGGTGAGTTAAATTATTAATTTTTTTTAACCCCTCCAGCGCTATTTTACTATGCATTCTGTATTCAGAATGCTATTAGTTTCCCTTATAACCATGTTATAAGGGAAAATAATAATGATCGGGTCTCCATCCCGATCGTCTCCTAGCAACCGTGCGTGAAAATCGCACCACATCCGCACGTTTCACGCAACCCCATTCACTTCTATGGGGCCTGCGTTGCGTGGAAAACGCACAATATAGAGCATGCTGCGATTTTCACGCAACGCACAAGTGATGCGTGAAAATCACAGCTGATGTGCACAGCCCAATGGAAGTGAATGGGTCCAGATTCAGTGCGGGTGCAATGCGTTCACCTCCCGCATTGCACCCGCGCGGAATACTCGCCCGTGTGAACTCAGCCTTAGAGGTGAAAGCCTGTAAAAGCCTCTGGATACAAATGTGAATCTTCCAATTCAATGACACCAAGCAGAGATCTTGAAAATAGTGAGGAATTGAAGCACATTAGAGAAATAAACCTTATTTACTGTATAATCCTTTCTATACGTACAAAATAGGAACATCGTTGCACTAAAGAGGAGAAATCGCCTTGTGCGCGGTTCACCATACTGACTCGCTGCCTCCCTAGCGTCAATGGGTCATGCTCCAGGGAACCGCTCAATACACCAAGGGCCCAAATGAGGCGATCAGAGCTAGGAATGACTCCTGGATCCCGGGAGAGCGGTGCCCTGCTGTACGACACACAATGTGCCTGCTGTACGAGCAGTGCTTCCCCTTCTGTCTCGTGTGCTAATGATCGCCTCCTCTCCCGCTCTGCCTATCTCACACAACACACGCACAGCGCTCAACCCCCCCCCCCCCCCCACGCTTACAAACTGAAAGCAGACCTCATCAATACCAAGCAAAAAGAACAGACAAATCTTTGCATCAAATATATTCCTTCCTACGAGACCTCAGACCTTATCACAAGTTACATGGCCCTCTGCTCCATGCAATATCACAATATGGAAGACTCCGAGCGGGGATCTCATGCAATTTGGGGGAAAATGGAATCTCGCACGGAGGATCTACTAAGCACACTGGACAATCACTCACATCATCTGGTGGCTAATTATGTCGTTGGCATGAGGCATCCGGAGCCTCATATGTCGGTGTGATACTAATGAATATGGGTGGCTTAGGATGCAAAGATTATCGCTAACATTTTTACAATCGTTATGTCTAAAACACTTATGGCTGATTCCGGCTATACCGTGACCTTTGCCCGAAGCCTTAGATCTGAAAATGGGGGTGGTGCAACATCACAGACATGGGCGATTACACTGCTGCTAATCCACAATACTGTGGACGAGAAGCAAGAAGAAACTCACAGAAGTCTTGGAGACACAAGAGAAGCCCGAGGACCCAGAGAGAAGAAAAGCACTCGGTCACTAAGAGATAACGATACTAATAACCCAAACTATGCGGTGGACATGATCACTACTGTCCATTCAAAAAGAATCTCATTCACCCCATGTAGTTTTCAGGCTTATCCTCCTATTGGCTTCAATTGCGATCAAAAGTGACCGTCTGTATTATACTCCAGAGCTGCACTCACTATTCTGCTGGTGCAGTCACTGTGTACATACATTACATTACTTATCCTGTACTGATCCTGAGTTACATCCTGTATTATACTCCAGAGCTGCACTCACTATTCTGCTGGTGCAGTCACTGTGTACATACATTACTTATCCTGAGTTACATCCTGTATTATACTCCAGAGCTGCACTCACTATTCTGCTGGTGCAGTCACTGTGTACATTAAATATTACATTACTTATCCTGTACTGATCCTGAGTTACATACTGTATTATACTCCAGAGCTGTATTCACTATTCTGCTAGTGCAGTCACTGTGTACATACATTACTTATCCTGTACTGATCCTGAGTTACATCCTGTATTATACTCCAGAGCTGCACTCACTATTCTGCTAGTGCAGTCACTGTGTACATACATTACTTATCCTGTACTGATCCTGAGTTACATCCTGTATTATACTCCAGAGCTGCACTCACTATTCTGCTAGTGCAGTCACTGTGTACATACATTACTTATCCTGTACTGATCCCGAGTTACATCCTGTATTATACTCCAGAGCTGCACTCACTATTCTGCTAGTGCAGTCACTGTGTACATACATTACTTATCCTGTACTGATCCTGAGTTACATCCTGTATTGTACTCCAGAGCTGCACTCACTATTCTGCTGGTGCAGTCACTGTGTACATACATTACTTATCCTGTACTGATCCCGAGTTACATCCTGTATTGTACTCCAGAGCTGCACTCACTATTCTGCTGGTGCAGTCACTGTGTACATACATTACTTATCCTGTACTGATCCTGAGTTACATCCTGTATTATACTCCAGAGCTGCACTCACTATTCTGCTAGTGCAGTCACTGTGTACATACATTACTTATCCTGTACTGATCCTGAGTAACATCCTGTATTATACTCCAGAGCTGCACTCACTATTCTGCTGGTGCAGTCACTGTGTACATACATTACTTATCCTGTACTGATCCTGAGTTACATCCTGTATTGTACTCCAGAGCTGCACTCACTATTCTGCTAGTGCAGTCACTGTGTACATACATTACTTATCCTGTACTGATCCTGAGTTACATCCTGTATTATACTCCAGAGCTGCACTCACTATTCTGCTAGTGCAGTCACTGTGTACATACATTACTTATCCTGTACTGATCCTGAGTTACATCCTGTATTATACTCTTGGCTGTCATTGAAAGTGTGCAGCCTCTACAAAGAGCTGATCAGCGGCACGTCACTGATCAGATACTGATGACCTATGCTGAGGATAGGCCATCAATAGTTTACTCCCAGAAAATCCCTTTAACAGCTTGACTGAGCCTCTACAACGTACAGGAGACACTGTCACAGAAGTGAAGAAGCAGAGAATGCTGGGAAATTTTAGCTCCCAAGCCTGCTGTAATGGTGAATGTAATAACTCAGGATCAGTAAGTAATGTCATGTATTTACAAAGTAACTTTCTATGTAAATTAATTCTATATGCAAACTTTATAAAAACATCTATCTACAACCTAAAAAAAACTAAACAACTCCACTCAGGTGTGAGCGGAGAACTGGTTATTCCTGCAAGCCTGCCCTCTCCCACCGCCAAGGTCCTGAATCACGGGAACAAACAGGAAAGAAATATGGGGAAAATGGAGGCACAGATGGTCAAAAATGCAAAGTTACTATAAGAAAAAGATCGGCAACAAAAACGAAAAAGATCAGTAAATAAAAAGTTCTTTAGACTGTGCAAGCACCGGAATCAGACACTCCATTAGGGGCCGCCACTGCAGATATTGCGGAAATCAGAGGACAAACCAGCGCACCACTTTTCCCGTAAAATGCTGGACTGTGCGACGGAAACCTGATGGACCCAATCAGAATCTGTCTGGGTGACAAGTAACACTGGAGCACCGTGTTAATGGGGGGTGCACATCCGGTTGTAGATCCTCCCAACTACTATACTAGAGCGAGGACAATGCGTTCCCATGGCCCCATTCACACGACCGGATTTTTGGTCCACACCTAATCCCATTCATTTCAATGGGTCCGCATCCGTATGTCCGTTCCATAGCCCCAAAACAAGATAGAACATGTCCTATTCTTGTCCAAGGATAAGCATTGTCACAATAGATCTACAAAAATAAAAATAATGGATGCAACACGGACGTCATCCAAATTTTTTGCTGATCTGCATTTTGTGGACTTGTCAATGTACGTGTGAATGAGCCCTTAGGCTGATTTTTCATTCTGGGAAAGCTGGATGACAACCCATGTTCATAGCCACCCAGCTTTCCCCTGACAGAAAACAGCTTGAAAATAATATAACATCTTGCCAGTAAAAGGAAATTTATAATAAATTATTTCTTTTTTCTCAATGCGGGGGGGGGGTGCTCCGTAAGAATCCGTCAGCAGAGCGAACGTACTGGACACAGATCCCGAGCCGTGCGTCACACATTTAATCAACGCTCGGCGAGTCACCTCATGACATCTCCAGCTGCCTCCAGTCCTTGACAAGGGGGCATTACTCCTGTCACTCTGGAGATGTCACAGACAACGTGGCCTGATCTGTGGACAAGGAGCCTACAGGAAAATCTCGGAAACATTAGAATCAGGGAGGAGAACGCGCCTTCATACAGTATATTAGGCCCCGATACCTGGGGCTAACGCTTTTAAAGGGGTAGTACCAGTTCAGCAATTTATTTCCATTTGCTCTATTAGGACATGTAGAGGTAAAGGTCACCGATCAACCACAACCCCCTCCCCTATTAGCTGCTGCACCGACTGACGAGAATCTATCGCTGTGCGTGCTGTGCACTGCGGCAGCAGAAGACCGCTCAATCGCCGACTACCCCACCATCGCGGACTCCATCATCAGCCAATCCAGGACACTGGGCAATGCTAGTGCTGGTCACCTAGGTCAGTGCATAAGGGAGCTGCATGAATAGCAATTCCCTAACATGTGCATCACTGGAATTGTCTCTTTAGAATTAAAATAAGATCTGCAGCTTGCTTGTTTGAAAATCGTTAGATATGAGATAGATAGATAGATAGATAGATAATAGATAGATAATAGATAGATAATAGATAGATAGATAGATAATAGATAGATTGATAGATGGATAGATAGACAGATATGAGGTAGAAAGATAGATAGATAGATAGATAGATAGATAGATATGAGATAGATAATAGATAATAGATAGATAGATAGATAGATAGATAGATAGATAGAGAGATAGATAATAGATAGGGAGATACATAGGAGATAGATAGATAGATAATAGAAAGATAGATAATAGATAGATAGATAATAGATAGATAGATAGATAGATAATAGATAGATAGATAGATAGATAATAGATAGATAGATAATAGATAGATAGATAATAGATAGATAATAGATAGATAGATAGATAGATAGATAGATAGATAGATAGATAGATATGAGATAGATAGATAGATAATAGATAGATAATAGATAGATAGATAGATATGAGATAGATAGATAGATAGATAGATAGATAGATAGATAGATAGATAGATAGATAATAGATAGATAGATAATAGATAGATAGATAATAGATAGATAGATAATAGATAGATAGATAGATATGAGATAGATAGATAGATAGATAGATAGATAGATAGATAGATAGATAGATAGATAGATAGATAATAGATAGATAGATAATAGATAGATAGATAATAGATAGATAGATAATAGATAGAAGATGCTGGGAGAAGAGTAGAACACTGTGGACACAGCAGCACAATATATTACTGCCTGCCACAGACTGAGAGGAGCCTGATACGCCATTGACTCCGATTCCCTGACCCGGGGTGTGTCCGCACCCCCCCCCCTTCCCCGTCATGATACGCCACGGACTCCTATACACCGACCCCCCATGCTTTGGCAATACTAATGTATAATTTAGACCTGCCAATAAATTTTTTTTTATTTGATTTCATAGATAGATATTTTTGACGGCTCGGGTGCGGACCCATTCACTTCAATGGGGCCGCAAAAGATGCGGACAGCACTCTGTGTGCTGTCCGCATTCGTTGCTCCGTTCCGTAGCCCCGCAAAAAAATTAGACCATGTCCTATTCTTGTCCGTTTTGCGGACAAGGATAGGCATTGTTACAATGGATGCCATACGGACGTCATCAGGTTTTTTTTGCGGATCCGCAATTTGCGGACTGCATAACACAAATGTTCGTGTGCATGTAGGCTAAAAGGGACAAAGCATTTGACCGTCCCAAAAGTTCAACTTAATTACTGGGTTTCAGATAATAGTGGTTAAGGAATTACCATTTATGCAATTGCTTTTCCTAGAACTGCAGCACAACAGACTGTAGACCGGGTATACGTTCGGTGTATTTTCAGTATTAAATATTTATTAGGATTATTCAGAGGTCCCTGCCATTGCTGCGGCGCCCCAGGGGTTAGGAAGTTCGAGCGCTGACCTCACGGGGCGGGTGCACCCTAGCCACACAAGAGCAACGATTCCTTAGTTTATGCAATTCTCTCAAAATTTCTCCCTTTTGTATCAGATTGTATTAGAACCATCGCACATCATTGATAATTACATCAATTAACCTGCAGACAAAACTTCTGGTAAACCCGGCATGCCGTGACTTTGGTGTTTTCCTCGTTGCTCCCATCACTGTCCCTTCCCCTCCCATTCTTCGCTCTGGCCAGGAGGATGGGACGGTGCCTCCAGTTTTATGTCCACAGGTCACCGGGTCACAGCGCTTAGCAAGAGAAGCCTGCTGCTCCTCCCGGAGTCCAGGCGGACAGGGTTAATCTGCAATTACACACGATTCCTACTACAATCCCGGCAGGGAACGATAACTGTACCGATACGGTGCGTCCGTCGGGTCGGAATCAGGCGTCACGGTTTAGGAGCACGCTCGTGTGTCACTGCTGTCACTGGGACGTACACAGAAATGCAGCCATGTCCTAAGCCTTGCTGGTTTGTCAGGTTTTACTGCACAGTCTCCTTCGAGGGGGAAAGCCGGACGTGTAAGCGCGGGTTCACACGCAACAGATACGCCATGGAACTGCCATCATAGATTTCATGTGGCAAATCTGTAGCTTTGTACAGTACCAGCAAAGTCATTGAGATTTAAAAAATCTCATTCACGCACTTTGTAAAAAATCTGCAGCGCAAAATGATCATGGCAAAAAAAAACACGATTAAAGAGGTTGTCTGTTTAAGGCTACATGCACGCGAACGTTGTTTGTCTCCGTTTTTGTTTCTTTGCGGATAGGATGCAGACGCATTCATTTCTGTCCGCATCAGTATGTCCATTCTGTAGCCCCGCAAATAAAATAGAACATCTTGTCTGTTTTAGGCATTGTTACAATGGATCCGCAAAAAGAAACAAAAAACGGATGGCATACAGATGTCATCCTTTTTTTTGTTTGTTTTTTTTGCGGAACGCAAAACACATATGGTTGTGTGCATGTAGCCTAATTCTGATGACCTACCCTCACTAGAGGCATCAGGTCCAACTCCTGGCACTGCGGTGCTCACGGAGTGCCACGGCCCCTTCTTAGGCCTTTGATGTCATGCTCACTAGTCACAAGGCCTAGCTAAAGCTCAGTCTCATTTAATACCACAGCCGTTATCCAATGGACAGTGCTATGCTTGGCGAGCCGCGAGGAGGCCGCAGTGCTCCCCTGAGCGCCGTAGCCTCTTCAACCAGCTGATGGACGTATTCCGAGTGGTACTATAGCACCTTTAGCAGTCCGGGGGCCATACTGTACCCCCATTATTTTCCTGTCCAATTCGCACAAAGCAGTGCCCTAAAAACACAGCGGCACATAGAATACCTATAGCTGCATGCTTCAGACTCACAGGAATCTGCGTGCCAGTCTAAGGGGATATTCACATGCTGCAGATTGTGTTGCAGAAATACCTCGGCTGTCCTATTCATCTGAATGTGCAGAAAACCATGCCCCGGTTAGAAGAATTTATGTATTAAAGTGATTTTTTTGCTGCATCGTGTGTGACTTCACCCTAAGGCCCCATTCACATGTGCCCGCCATTTATTTATTACCTTTTGTAGAAATGTCCTATCCTTGTCTGAAAAACGGACAAGAATAGGACATGTTTCGCTGACCGGTAGAACCGACTTATGGATGCAGACAGCACACTGTGCGCTATCCGTGTTTTTTGCAGCCCCATTGAAATGAATGGGTCCCGCATCTGATCCGCAAAAATACGGTCTTGTTTGTGCATGGGGCCTAAAGGGCCTTTAACAAGGACCGATAATACAGCCGGTTATCGGGGATGAACGCCTATAGAAAGGCTTGTTCCTGATAACTAGGCCGTGAAAAAATGCTAGCCACCCAATCGGGTGATCGCGTCTTTCGCTCAGCGCCATCAATCATTGTTTATGAGCAGCAGATGACCCTGTAAAAACAAGGATCTGCTGCCCAGAGACAAAAGATGGCAGTAGTGATCATTAGTCTCTGAACAGAGGCGATGATTGCTGCATGTGAACCTAGCTTCATCTCTACTGATGACTGGGCAATTATTGGGAATGTTTGCTTCGTTCTTGATAATTGCCTGTAACATTGGTCCATGTGAAACAGGGATGTCAAACTTGTGCCCCTCTAGCTGTTGCAAAACTACAACTGCCATCGTGTCCGGACAGCCTTCAGGGCATGCTGGGAGTTTTAGTTTTACAACAGCTGGAGGGCCACGAGTTTGACATCCCTGATGTAAAAGGACCATAAGCCTACCTGCACACAGCTGAGTATTTCTCCGCAAATCCTATGGTGGATTTCGCTCCTCACATTGAAAGTACTGAAATCCGCTGTGAAAAAATCTTCCAAACAAACGGACATTCTGTGGATTTTAAAATCTGGACCGCATATTCCTGCGGCGCGTAGATGACATTTCTTAGATGTCGTCTACTTTCTTGGTGCTTTATTACCTCGTAGTAAATCCGCGGCTAATACGCAACCTGTGCATTTGGCTGCAATTTTTCCCTATTGACATCATCGGAGCGACGGGACAGATCAGGCATGGGGCAAACTGGAGAAGAGTTGTCGAAGTTTGCTGCATTTATTACATTCCTGTACTACTTATTTTACTATCCTGGTGATTATTGGTGAACTATTAAATGCTTTGTCCCATTTTGCAGATGGGACTAAGCGCTGCACCTACTGTACAGAAACAGCCAAGAAGGTCAGTGGTCCGCTGCTTCCGTAACTACCATTGTAGTGAATAAAAGCTACGCAAACAGTGTTGCAGGACAAGCTACGCTGCTTCCGTTAGTCCAGATTAAGGTATAAGAGTGTCAGCTCTTGCGCAGGGCCCTCATTTCTCTCTAGCATGTGATTTTCTTTATATATGTGCCCTCCTGTCTGAAGATAAGATGCTCTTTACATACGTATATAAACAAGCAAATCTTCAGAAATAACGTGGATTGCAAACGTGCCCAGCCGTGAACGGAAGAGAGAGAGAAAAAAAAGAAAGAGAGAGGACCGTTGATTAAAGCATTAATTAAACTCAATAGAAAATAAATGGCAGAGCGAGGAGCAGAAGCAGCATCAGTTCTACGTGACGCGCTCGCTCACCACACTCCGCTGCCACATTAGTCACACAGATAAAAACAGACACAAGAAGACCATGGTCAGAAGTTTATAATCTGCTGCGGAGCAGAGAAGAAAAAAAAAAATCTTAATAGAGGAGCGTTTTCTTTCCTGCCGTTAAAATATTTAGGAGTGGAACGGCACATTATGTTGTTGACAACGTCCTCCCACGAGCTGCGCGCGCTGCGACGTTACCAGAAACCAGCTGAGCTGCTCCTGAAGCCAGGCACAGAGTGGCTACAGCCCGAGAGGCTGCACTCCTCAGCACGGAACGTACGCACCGGCGTGAGATCAATGAGGTCATCTATGCAGATTACCCTGTATAATAACCACAGGCTCACTGCCGAGGGAGCGTACTATAGCACGGTGCATAGGAACCAGGTCATTTTCTATTAATACTACGTAATTATAATGTATCAAAATAATTGTATAAAATGAATAGGACACCAAAATATAAAAACAAAACATCTAAAGCCCTACTACTGTAGCTCCTACTACAGATGTCATGCCCACCGTTATAGGTCCGCGTGCCTTCCAATCGCCTGCAGAGAATTAAGGAATCCTCCAGACCTTCATCGCACATGCAATATGCTGGAATTTTCACATCCGTGTGAGATGCGCATCTCTCGTCGGGATAAGTATTGGAAATCCTACACTGGGGAATTGCTTGGTGATCACAAGAGCTGCGGGACCTCTCGGGCGGACCCCAACTATATCAGGTTGCTATGTAAAAAGATGGTGGGAGTCCCCTTTAAGTGCTTGCATGCAGGATATAACACCAGTCTTTGAAGTGAACGTGATCCTTATTGCAAGTTGCAAATGTGGAACTCGCAGTCGTTTCTGAGGCACAGTGACGCGGTCCCTCAGCACATTGTGCGGTATCACAATCACTCCGCTCACCTATGTACGCACAGCATCACACTCGGCGCGGTGTCTTATTTATAACACACACATTGCCCCCCGGTGGGGGAAGCTGCATCCTCCTATCCCACACCCTTTATGTGCCCACGGTGTTCCCGTCAGAAGAAGGCAAGGGACTTGACCTACTCACTCAAGTAAGGCCTCATGCACACAACCGTATTTTCGGTCCGCATCTGATGCGCCTTTTTTACGGATTAGATGCGGACACATTCACTTCTATGCAAGATGAAGACGGCACACGCTCTGCGGCTCCACACAAAGAACTTGTGGACATGAATAAGTATTTCTACAATGGTGTGGAACGGGAAAAGTACAGGCCGCACACGGCTGGGACCTGTGTTTTGTGGACCACAAAGCGGATACGGTGGTGTGCATGGGGCCTAAGGGTGATCACAGACTCTGAGATACTCCGTCCAGTACGACTAATCATTTCTGCGTCTATGATGACAAAACGGAAGGCGATAGCTGAGGGCACTTTATACTAGAGGTCCATTTATTTTGGGAGCTGCACCCCCAGCCATGTGATTACTCTATGACGGATCACAGGATGACAAAGTCAGTGGAGGACCCCAAATGATTGGGCATTATCGATAAATCCCTTTAAAAGCTTTACAACACATTGATAATAGGTCAGAAAAGTCTGTCCCAGCTGTGACCCTGCAAAGGTAAGGGCCCCGTGTCTGCCAACTGCAGAAGGGAAATGGGCCAGCACTCTCCATCGCCAGGTGATGCCTGCCAACCTAGAATCAGAAAATTGGGTAACAGATCCCCACTTTTTGGACGGGTCTCAGTCCCAGGCAGATTAAACATTTGCATATCCCATCAAGAGGTTTTCCTAAGGGTACAAGCATATGGTGCGGCCCAGCCGCGGTAACCAAAGGTGGATTACCACCACTTGCCGTGGTTTACGTGGCAGCCCAGCAATCCGCAGATGTGAACATACTCAAATGCAGGGATCTCCAACCTGTGGCTCTCCAGCTGTAGCAAAACTACAACTCCCATCATACCCCCATAGCCGTAGGCTGTCGGGGCATAATGGGAGTTGTAGTTTTGCTACAGCTGGAGAGCCACAAGTTGGGGAACATTGCTCTAATACAAGGATGCCCAACCTGTGGACCCCCAGCTGTTGCAAACCTACAACTCCCTGCATGGCCAGACAGCCCACAGCGGGGCATGGTGGGAGTTGTAGTTTTACAACAGCTGGAGGGCCCTAGGTTGGGCGTCCCTGTTCTAATGTAAACAACTAATTCACCTCCTCCATTGGCAGATCCAAAACTCTGTGCCATTTGGAGACCGCCCAACAGTGGGAGACCGCCAGTAAGGTGGAATCCGTCATCTACAAACCCCCCCTCATTTAGAAAGCATTGTTACTCACCTGGCATAATAATTATCACTATCGTGAACCGTAATCATTATTTCTATGGTCGTTAGTGCTCAATGCTACAATCGTAGAGCGGCTCCCGGTCCTACAGGCGTCACAGCCCAGGAGCAACACCCGGAGATGATCTCGCACATAAGCCTCGGCCTAACGATCGCTACGTGTACGGCCATTTAAGAAAACACTTAGAATGATGCTCAGAATGTGGGGGGGGCTGCAAATGTTGGTTTAGCTATAACTGTTTCTTGCTACAGACGGAATGGTTTTCCCATAAATATCAAAATATCTGTTGCGGTATTTAAAGGGTAAATGCATCGAAGTGTATTTTCTGCCGTGCCCTGTGCGACGACCTCAATGGTTCCTAAAATATACGGTAGTCCGCGCTGTTAGATGTTCGAGCAGACAGTGCGGCCAAGTAGCGGATCCTGCAAATTTCGCAGGTGTTTCCCTCTAAGGATGAGTGAGAACCGTTCGGAACGGTCACCTGATCGAGAGATCGCTACTGCTACACGAAGAACCGCAGGAGGCGTCAGAAGTCGCTGGGGATTGGGCAACCCCGTCAATGGCACGTGATTAGCGGCACCTCCGATGATGCTGCATGGAAGCCTGTGCGGCCGTGACAATCTCCGAAACGCAGCTGTAAATTAAAGATTGCGATCTGCTAGGATATGCCATACGCCGTATCGCTATTGTGGACGCTATATTTCCCGCTACATCTCAACTTCTGCCGCGCCGTAGACGTGCAGCTCTCACCCTAAGGGTCCATTCACACGTCCGTAATTTGGGTCCGCATTCGTTCCGCAATTTGCGGACCCATTCACTTTCAATGGGGCTGGAACGGATGCAAATCCACATTTCCTGGATCCGCATCCGTTTTTTCGGGATCCGCATCCGTTTTTCCGGGATCCGCAATTTCGTTCCTGGAAAAAATAGAACATGTCCTATTCTTGTCAGCAATTGCGGACCAGAAAAGGCATTTTCTATTATAGTGTCTGTGATGTGCGGATCCGCACATTGCAGGTGTCCGTGTTTTGCGGATCCGCAAAATACTTACGGACGTGTGAATGGACCCTAAATCACAAACGAGGAGAAGCGAGAACGGTAATTGGCCTAAATGGGAAGTTCTCAGCTGAACGCCGATGGGGGGGGCGACGTGTAAACAATAGTGTTTTGGGGTTGGGGGGTCAGTTTTCCCCTTCACTACTCTGTGGGGATTGCGCAGGGAGCTGCTGCTTAACGCCCTACAAAGGGTAAAGAACGGAACAATGAAAACACAATCGTTCTTATCGGGCGCAACCGTAAAGCGTCCAATTAAACCTCCGTGATGATTAGGAGAGCGTTTTCCCATTAGTGACTCCCTGTTAGCGGCGCCTGGCTCCATCTGATGTCCCATCTCTTCGGGGTGACATCAGGTGCATACCTGACACATTCTATACACCAGCTGCGCCCATATTGCTGTCTACTGGAGGACGTCTGGGGGATATCGTGCACTTATCGTGCCGATGGTGCTGAATATCGCGACAGCAGCCGATCCTGGGGACGGAGGCTCTCCGCCGAGTCATGGAAAGGCAGAAATAGAGATGGCGGAGTGACACCAACTCCTGCCAAGTGCCCGCAACAACCGAGAGGTGACCTCGCAACACCCTGCGGGCGTCCGGCTCCGCGCAGGTAAACACGGAGTTGCGGGATGATGCGCTGCCGGGACCCCCTCGGCTGCCGCACGCCCGACTGTTACCATAGTGACCCGTCCCCCGAGCGCCGCGGACATCGCAACACCCGAGGGTGACCCGATGTGTGCGCCGGGTGTTATGGAGAGGTGAGCGGGCGGCAGAGGCATCAGTGCAGCTGCTCTCACCAGTCCACGAGCTATTCCCACGTACGGACTGTTCCTGGAATGGGGTGAGCGGGGGCCGAGCTGCAGCTCGATGGGGGGTTTAAATGTCCGGAGCGTCGGGGACACCCGGGAGGAGGAGGAGGAGAGGGGGGGAGAGGTCGCTGGTAGACGCACCTGTTCCGTGACTCCACAATCCAGGATCCGGGGGCGGCGGGTGAGCCGGGTGTCCTCGGCGGGTTCTGCGCCCGGACGAAAACAAGAAGAAGAAGAAGAAGGTTTCGGCGGAGACACTGGCAGCAGCGAGCGAAAGCCGAGAGCCAGGCCGCGCAGGGCGTGACGGGAAGTGTAGTCCGGGCACCGCGCCGCCCACCACTGCCGCCAATGGGGGCTAGACCGGTCGAGAACTACCAGTCCCAGCGTGCACCGCGGGCGGCCGGGGGAGAGAGAGAGGAGAGAAAAAAACCGAGCGCAGCGCACACATCCATCCCAGAGACACAGGGAGGAGGACAGCAGTGTGTGACACAACTATACACAACTGTACACGGGAGGACAGGAGTGTGTGACACAACTATACACAACTGTACACAGGAGGACAGCAGTGTGTGACACAACTATACACAACTGTACACAGGAGGACAGCAGTGTGTGACACAACTATACACAACTGTACACGGGAGGACAGCAGTGTGTGACACAACTATACACAACTGTACACAGGAGGACAGCAGTGTGTGACACAACTATACACAACTGTACACAGGAGGACAGCAGTGTGTGACACAACTATACACAACTGTACACAGGAGGACAGCAGTGTGTGACACAACTATACACAACTGTACACAGGAGGACAGCAGTGCGTGACACAACTGTACACAACTGTACACGGGAGGACAGCAGTGCGTGACACAACTGTACACGGGAGGACAGCAGTGCGTGACACAACTATACACAACTGTACACGGGAGGACAGCAGTGCGTGACACAACTATACACAACTGTACACGGGAGGACAGCAGTGCGTGACACAACTGTACACAACTGTACACGGGAGGACAGCAGTGCGTGACACAACTGTACACAACTGTACACGGGAGGACAGCAGTGTGTGACACAACTGTACACAACTGTACACGGGAGGACAGCAGTGTGTGACACAACTGTACACAACTGTACACGGGAGGACAGCAGTGTGTGACACAACTGTACACAACTGTACACGGGAGGACAGCAGTGTGTGACACAACTGTACACAACTGTACACGGGAGGACAGCAGTGTGTGACACAACTATACACAACTGTACACGGGAGGACAGCAGTGTGTGACACAACTATACACAACTGTACACGGGAGGACAGCAGTGTGTGACACAACTATACACAACTGTACACGGGAGGACAGCAGTGTGTGACACAACTATACACAACTGTACACGGGAGGACAGCAGTGTGTGACACAACTATACACAACTGTACACGGGAGGACAGCAGTGTGTGACACAACTATACACAACTGTACACGGGAGGACAGCAGTGTGTGACACAACTATACACAACTGTACACGGGAGGACAGCAGTGTGACACAACTATACACAACTGTACACGGGAGGACAGCAGTGTGTGACACAACTATACACAACTGTACACGGGAGGACAGCAGTGTGTGACACAACTATACACAACTGTACACGGGAGGACAGCAGTGTGTGACACAACTATACACAACTGTACACGGGAGGACAGCAGTGTGTGACACAACTATACACAACTGTACACGGGAGGACAGCAGTGTGTGACACAACTATACACAACTGTACACGGGAGGACAGCAGTGTGTGACACAACTATACACAACTGTACACGGGAGGACAGCAGTGTGTGACACAACTATACACAACTGTACACGGGAAGACAGCAGTGTGTGACACAACTATACACAACTGTACACGGGAAGACAGCAGTGTGTGACACAACTATACACAACTGTACACGGGAGGACAGCAGTGTGTGACACAACTATACACAACTGTACACGGGAGGACAGCAGTGTGTGACACAACTATACACAACTGTACACGGGAGGACAGCAGTGTGTGACACAACTATACACAACTGTACACGGGAGGACAGCAGTGTGTGACACAACTGTACACAGGAGGACAGCAGTGTGTGACACAACTATACACAACTGTACACAGGACAGCAGTGTGTGACACAACTATACACAACTGTACACAGGAGGACAGCAGTGTGACACAACTATACACAACTGTACACGGGAGGACAGCAGTGTGTGACACAACTGTACACAGGAGGACAGCAGTGTGTGACACAACTATACACAACTGTACACAGGAGGACAGCAGTGTGACACAACTATACACAACTGTACACGGGAGGACAGCAGTGTGTGACACAACTGTACACAGGAGGACAGCAGTGTGTGACACAACTATACACAACTGTACACAGGACAGCAGTGTGTGACACAACTATACACAACTGTACACAGGAGGACAGCAGTGTGACACAACTATACACAACTGTACACGGGAGGACAGCAGTGTGTGACACAACTGTACACAGGAGGACAGCAGTGTGTGACACAACTATACACAACTGTACACAGGAGGACAGCAGTGTGTGACACAACTGTACACGGGAGGACAGCAGTGTGTGCCACAACTATACACAACTGTACACGGGAGGACAGCAGTGTGTGACAACTATACACAACTGTACACAGGAGGACAGCAGTGTGTGACACATCTATACACAACTGTACACAGGAGGACAGCAGTGTGACACAACTATACACAACTGTACACGGGAGGACAGCAGTGTGTGACACAACTATACACAACTGTACACGGGAGGACAGCAGTGTGTGACACAACTATACACAACTGTACACGGGAGGACAGCAGTGTGTGACAACTATACACGGGAGGACAGCAGTGTGTGACACAACTATACACAACTGTACACAGGAGGACAGCAGTGTGTGACACAACTATACACGTGAGGACATCAGTGTGTGACAACTATACACAACTGTACACGGGAGGACAGCAGTGTGTGACACAACTATACACAACTGTACACAGGAGGACAGCAGTGTGTGACACAACTGTACACGGGAAGACAGCAGTGTGTGACACAACTGTACACAGGAGGACAGCAGTGTGTGACACAACTATACACAACTGTACACGGGAGGACAGCAGTGTGTGACACAACTATACTCAACTGTACACAGGAGGACAGCAGTGTGTGACACAACTATACACAACTGTACATGGGAGGACAGCAGTGTGTGACACAACTATACACAACTGTACACAGGAGGACAGCAGTGTGTGACAACTATACACAACTGTACACAGGAGGACAGCAGTGTGTGACACAACTATACACTGGGGGAAAGCCATGTGTGACACAACTATACACAACTGTACACAGGAGGACAGCAGTGTGTGACACAACTATACACAACTGTACACGGGAGGACAGCCATGTGTGACACAACTATACACAGGAGGATAGCAGTGTGTGACACAACTATACATGGGAGGACAGCTGTGTGTGACACAACTATACACAACTGTACACGGGAGGACAGCAGTGTGTGACACAACTATATACAACTGTACACAGGACAGCAGTGTGTGACACAACTATACACAACTGTACACAGGAGGACAGCAGTGTATGACAACTATACACAACTGTACACAGGAGGACAGCAGTGTGTGACACAACTATACACAACTGTACACAGGAGGACAGCAGTGTGTGACACAACTATACACAACTGTACACAGGACAGCAGTGTGTGACACAACTATACACAACTGTACACGGGAGGACAGCAGTGTGTGACACAACTATACTCAACTGTACACAGGAGGACAGCAGTGTGTGACACAACTATACACAACTGTACATGGGAGGACAGCAGTGTGTGACACAACTATACACAACTGTACACAGGAGGACAGCAGTGTATGACAACTATACACAACTGTACACAGGAGGACAGCAGTGTGTGACACAACTATACACAACTGTACACAGGAGGACAGCAGTGTGTGACACAACTATACACAACTGTACACGGGAGGACAGCAGTGTGTGACAACTATACACGGGAGGACAGCAGTGTGTGACACAACTATACACAACTGTACACAGGACAGCAGTGTGTGACACAACTATACACAACTGTACACGGGAGGACAGCAGTGTGTGACACAACTATACACGTGAGGACATCAGTGTGTGACACAACTATACACAACTGTACACAGGAGGACAGCAGTGTGACACAACTATACACAACTGTACACGGGAGGACAGCAGTGTGTAACACAACTATACACGGGAAGACAGCAGTGTGTGACACAACTATACACAACTGTACACGGGAGGACAGCAGTGTGTGACACAACTATACACAACTGTACACAGGAGGACAGCAGTGTGTGACACAACTGTACACAACTACACGGGAGGACAGCAGTGTGTGACACAACTGTACACGGGAGGACAGCAGTGTGTGACACAACTATACACAACTGTACACGGGAGGACAGCAGTGTGTGACAACTATACACAACTGTACACAGGAGGACAGCAGTGTGTGACACAACTATACACAACTGTACACGGGAGGACAGCAGTGTGTGACACAACTATACACAACTGTACACAGGAGGACAGCAGTGTGTGACACAACTATACACAACTGTACACGGGAGGACAGCAGTGTGTGACACAACTATACACAACTTTACACAGGAGGACAGCAGTGTGACACAACTATACACAACTGTACACGGGAGGACAGCAGTGTGTGACACAACTGTACACAGGAGGACAGCAGTGTGTGACACAACTATACACAACTGTACACAGGAGGACAGCAGTGTGTGACACAACTGTACACGGGAGGACAGCAGTGTGTGCCACAACTATACACAACTGTACACGGGAGGACAGCAGTGTGTGACAACTATACACAACTGTACACAGGAGGACAGCAGTGTGTGACACATCTATACACAACTGTACACAGGAGGACAGCAGTGTGACACGACTATACACAACTGTACACGGGAGGACAGCAGTGTGTGACACAACTATACACAACTGTACACGGGAGGACAGCAGTGTGTGACACAACTATACACAACTGTACACGGGAGGACAGCAGTGTGTGACAACTATACACGGGAGGACAGCAGTGTGTGACACAACTATACACAACTGTACACGGGAGGACAGCAGTGTGTGACACAACTATACACAACTGTACACAGGAGGACAGCAATGTGTGACACAACTGTACACGGGAAGACAGCAGTGTGTGACACAACTGTACACAGGAGGACAGCAGTGTGTGACACAACTATACACAACTGTACACGGGAGGACAGCAGTGTGTGACACAACTATACTCAACTGTACACAGGAGGACAGCAGTGTGTGACACAACTATACACAACTGTACATGGGAGGACAGCAGTGTGTGACACAACTATACACAACTGTACACAGGAGGACAGCAGTGTGTGACAACTATACACAACTGTACACAGGAGGACAGCAGTGTGTGACACAACTATACACTGGGGGAAAGCCATGTGTGACACAACTATACACAACTGTACACAGGAGGACAGCAGTGTGTGACACAACTATACACAACTGTACACGGGAGGACAGCCATGTGTGACACAACTATACACAACTGTACACAGGAGGATAGCAGTGTGTGACACAACTATACATGGGAGGACAGCTGTGTGTGACACAACTATACACAACTGTACACGGGAGGACAGCAGTGTGTGACACAACTATATACAACTGTACACAGGACAGCAGTGTGTGACACAACTATACACAACTGTACACAGGAGGACAGCAGTGTATGACAACTATACACAACTGTACACAGGAGGACAGCAGTGTGTGACACAACTATACACAACTGTACACAGGAGGACAGCAGTGTGTGACACAACTATACACAACTGTACACGGGAGGACAGCAGTGTGTGACAACTATACACGGGAGGACAGCAGTGTGTGACACAACTATACACAACTGTACACAGGACAGCAGTGTGTGACACAACTATACACAACTGTACACGGGAGGACAGCAGTGTGTGACACAACTATACACGTGAGGACATCAGTGTGTGACACAACTATACACAACTGTACACAGGAGGACAGCAGTGTGTGACACAACTATACACAACTGTACACGGGAAGACAGCAGTGTGTGACACAACTATACACAACTGTACACGGGAGGACAGCAGTGTGTGACACAACTATACACAACTGTACACAGGAGGACAGCAGTGTGTGACACAACTGTACACGGGAGGACAGCAGTGTGTGGCACAACTATACACAACTGTACACGGGAGGACAGCAGTGTGTAACACAACTATACACGGGAGGACATCAGTGTGTGACACAACTATACACAACTGTACACAGGAGGACAGCAGTGTGTGACACAACTATACACAACTGTACACGGAAAGACAGCAGTGTGTGACACAACTGTACACAGGAGGACAGCAGTGTGTGACACAACTATACACAACTGTACACAGGAGGACAGCAGTGTGTGACACAACTATACACAACTGTACACAGGAGGACAGCAGTGTGTGACACAATAATACACAACTGTACACGGAAAGACAGCAGTGTGTGACACAACTGTACACAGGAGGACAGCAGTGTGTGACACAACTATACACAACTGTACATGGGAGGACAGCAGTGTGTGACAACTATACACAACTGTACACAGGAGGACAGCAGTGTGTGACACAACTATACACGGGAGGACAGCCATGTGTGACACAACTATACACAACTGTACACAGGAGGACAGCAGTGTGTGACACAACTATACACAACTGTACACGGGAGGACAGCAGTGTGTGACACAACTATACACAACTGTAAACAGGAGGATAGCAGTGTGTGACACAACTATACATGGGAGGACAGCCGTGTGTGACACAACTATACACAACACTCATGTGGCCCATTACCACAAGTAATAGACTACACAGTATCAGGCTTGCCACAATACATTTACAGTGAGGTAAAATATTTGTAAGGCCCCATGCACACGACCATGTCCATTTTGCGAACTGCATACTGCGGATCACTGGCCATGTGCATGCCACATGATGCCAGTGCGGACCCACTGACTTCCATAGGTCTACGATCTTAATGTTGCAGACAAATATAGGACATGCATGTCCTATGTTTTGCGGCATGACTGCAAGGACAAGAAACAGGTCCATGCGGCCGAGCCACAAAAAGATAGGACGTCCTATCTTTGACCACAACATGCACGTTGCAGACCCATTGAAGGCAGCCAAGTCTGCAAAACGGACACGGTCGTATGTATGGGGCCTTATACTGAGGTAAGTGTCAGCATGCATTAGGGGGGGACTGGCGGGTCCTCGTTTCCCTGGCGGAGGATGCACCTAATTTGTGACGAGGGGTATCCTCCTGCTGTGTGCGCCTCAGTGGAGTCATTTTTTGGCTACTCTTACGTCTAAAACTGGTGTCAATGTAAGTACATATGTCGTGGCCAATGGAGCAGACCCTACCTGAGGGGTCATGCAGAGCCATATAATTTTTTGTACAAAGCTGTTGTCTGTGGTAACTGATTGCGGTGGCTCAGTGGTCAGCAGTTTTGCAACACTCTAAAAATATACAAACTTCAAAAATATACAAACAAGTAAATTGGTTTCCTATGCAATTGACCCTAGTGCTGGGATGAACGCCTATGTGGCAGTGGCGAGGGTGGTATAGAAATGCCCCATGCACCTAAATTTAGACCCACAGGCGTTCAAAAAGTCACAAAATGAGGGCATGCAACTTTTTTAGCCCAGTTTCCGGTGTAGGGGGTCATGATAAAAGAGCCCCCCACCCCCATTGAGTTCTGCTGTAAAACCCGCAATACACTGAGGTAAGATCTACGTCACTGAGTACTGCGGTAAAACTCACCTTACACCGAGGTAAAATCTGCAATAAACTGAAGTATGACTTACCCCAAATTGGCCCAAGTTTACAAATGTGAGCGTATCTAGACTGTGTTGTAAATGGCGTGTCCAGTTTTAGAAAATAGCACTGAGCCCGGCTCATCAAGCGTTATGGCTTAGAAGGCAAAGGGCATGGCCTAAGTGCAACCATTTGCACCGAATTTGTGCCACAAGTATGCAGGAAAATCCTGTCGCAAATGTTGGTATAAAGTTAGACAAAAGCGTCTATCCATTATCAACCATATGATAAATTTGGTTAATGTCTAGATGCAATGCTCCACTGAGTTCTGAGGTAAAACAATGCAGTAAGACCTACCACATTTAATGTGCCCAGTACACCAGAATCTGGCCTAAAACCTACAGTTTGTCACTTTTTAAATGCCATTGCGCCTAAATGTAGGCACAAGCGTTTCTACACCACAGCGGGCCTGGCATATTTATCTTCTTTTATGTCTGTTTTCCAGCGTAAAAGAAAACTTAAATTTATTCCAGCTCTGAGCTGGCGTACATTTCAGTTCAGAGGATGCGCCTAACTTATCACAAGGCGTGTGCCTCTTCATAAATGAGGAGCATCCTCCTGTAGCACAGGGAATAGAACAGACTGGTCTACGATAAAAAGTGAGTTCTGAAGTAAAACTCACATATACTGAGGTAAGATGTACCGCATACTGAGTTCTGAGGTAAAACCTGCAATATACTGAGGTAAGATGTAGCACATACTGAGTTCTGAGGTAAAACTCACATATACTGAGGTAAGATCTACCGCATACTGAGTTCTGAGGTAAAACGTGCAATATACTGAGGTAAGATGTAGCACATACTGAGTTCTGAGGTAAAACGTGCAATATACTGAGGTAAGATCTACCGCATACTGAGTTCTGAGGTAAAACGTGCAATATACTGAGGTAAGATCAATCACATATTGAGTTCGGAGCTAAATATCGCAATATACTGAGGTAAGATCTACCGCATATTGAGTTCTGAGGTAAAACGTGCAATATACTGAGGTAAGATCAATCACATATTGAGTTCGGAGCTAAATATCGCAATATACTGAGGTAAGATCTACCGCATAGGCCGAGTTCACATCAGCGTTCAGCCTTTCCGTTCTCCTGCTCCGTTATAGGAGCAGGAGAACGGAAAGGACGGATTTGGCTCATAACTGAGCCGAACGGAGCCTACGGACCTCATAGACCCCCATAGACTATAATGGGGTCCGTTAGGTTTCCGCTCAGAAGATGATTTTGGAGCGGAGACAAAAGTCCTGCATGCACAACTTTTGTCTCCGCTCCAAAATAATCTTCTGAGCGGAAACCTAACGGACCCCATTATAGTCTATGGGGGTCTATGAGGTCCGTAGGCTCCGTTCGGCTCAGTTATGAGCCAAATCCGTCCTTTCCGTTCTCCTGCTCCTATAACGGAGGTAAAACCTGCAATATACTGAGGTAAGATCTACCGCATATTGAGTTCTGAGGTAAAACCCGCAATATACTGAGGTAAGATCTACCGCATATTGAGCTCTGAGGTAAAACCTGCAATATACTGAGGTAAGATCTACCGCATATTGAGTTCTGAGGTAAAACCCGCAATATACTGAGGTAAGATCTACCGCATATTGAGCTCTGAGGTAAAACCTGCAATATACTGAGGTAAGATCTACCGCATATTGAGTTCTGAGGTAAAACCCGCAATATACTGAGGTAAGATCTACCGCATATTGAGCTCTGAGGTAAAACCTGCAATATACTGAGGTAAGATCTACCGCATATTGAGTTCTGAGGTAAAACCCGCAATATACTGAGGTAAGATCTACCGCATATTGAGCTCTGAGGTAAAACCTGCAATATACTGAGGTAAGATCTACCGCATATTGAGTTCTGAGGTAAAACCCGCAATATACTGAGGTAAGATCTACCGCATATTGAGTTCTGAGGTAAAACCCGCAATATACTGAGGTAAGATCTACCGCATATTGAGTTCTGAGGTAAAACCTGCAGAATACTGAGGTAAGATCTACCGCATATTGAGTTCTGAGGTAAAACCCGCAATATACTGAGGTAAGATCTACCGCATATTGAGTTCTGAGGTAAAACCTGCAATATACTGAGGTAAGATCTACCGCATATTGAGTTCTGAGGTAAAACCCGCAATATACTGAGGTAAGATCTACCGCATATTGAGTTCTGAGGTAAAACCCGCAATATACTGAGGTAAGATCTACCGCATATTGAGTTCTGAGGTAAAACCTGCAATATACTGAGGTAAGATCTACCGCATATTGAGTTCTGAGGTAAAACCCGCAATATACTGAGGTAAGATCTACCGCATATTGAGCTCTGAGGTAAAACCTGCAATATACTGAGGTAAGATCTACCGCATATTGAGTTCTGAGGTAAAACCCGCAATATACTGAGGTAAGATCTACCGCATATTGAGCTCTGAGGTAAAACCTGCAATATACTGAGGTAAGATCTACCGCATATTGAGTTCTGAGGTAAAACCCGCAATATACTGAGGTAAGATCTACCGCATATTGAGTTCTGAGGGAAAACCCGCAATATACTGAGGTAAGATCTAGCACAGTTGGAGTTCTGAGGTAAAACCCGCATTGCATACCGCCAGCGCACTGAGATTCGAGGTAGAAAACCCGTGGGGTCTGCTCACACTTTACGGTTGTGCTGCGGTTACTGTTTCATCAGGAATTTCTTTGGTTTTACAGCAAACACAGGTGACACAAACGGTTTTTATGTTCTTCCCCCGTACTTGTCACAAAACCGCAGCAAATGTGAATGTGCACTATGGACAACCTGCTCCCCTTCCGATGTGCACACCCTGACATGTACAACCTGAACACACAGCCGCCCAGGTGTACAGCCCTGATGTCTAGGCACACTGGAGGCCATCCTCCCTCTGCCATGTTACCCGTGGCTGGGAGAACTTTCGACGCCTCCATATTTGAAGGAGGAGGGGGGGGGGTGTTATTACCGATGCGGTGACGGCGACCTCCCCTCAGAACATGGCTGCACTTCAGGAGATGTCGCGTCCCTCCTCGCACTAGTACTGTCCGCCGGGGGAGAGCGCATTTTCGGCGGGTGTTAAGTTTCCTCTCATTAGGCGCGCTGTGTTGTCCACCGACATCGGGCAGTTTCTGTCTCCTTCCTGTCACTCGCCTCAGACACCGTGAGACTGCACGGGGCCCCTCACTACTCCTCCTTCGGGCCCCTCAGCCCCGGCTGCTCCAAGTTTTTTTTTTTTATTTCTCACTGTACAATCACCAGTCATTACAAGGAGACCGCTCAGGACTCCATGACAGCAGCCCCGCAAACCCCGCACTGCACGGGGGAGGGCGAGGACATATGCCTGGGGTCCCTGCACGGAGGAGGGTGTGAGGACATATGCCCGGGGTCCCTGCACGGAGGAGGGTGTGAGGACTTATGCCCGGGGTCCCTGCACTGGAGAGGAGGGTGTGAGGACTTATGCCCGGGGTCCCCGCACTGCACAGAAGAGGGTGTAAGGACTTATGCCCGGGGTCCCCGCACTGCACAGAAGAGGGTGTAAGGACTTATGCCCGGGGTCCCTGCACTGCACAGAGGAGGGTGTGAGGACTTATGCCCGGGGTCCCTGCACTGCACAGAGGAGGGTGTGAGGACTTATGCCCGGGGTCCCCGCACTGCACAGAGGAGGGTGTGAGGACTTATGCCCAGGGCTCTCGCACTGCACAGAGGAGGGTGTGAGGACTTATGCCCGGGGTCCCTGCACTGGAGAGGAGGGTGTGAGGACTTATGCCCGGGGTCCCCGCACTGCACAGAAGAGGGTGTAAGGACTTATGCCCGGGGTCCCTGCACTGCAGAGGAGGGTGTGAGGACTTATGCCAGGGGTCCCCACACTGCACAGAGGAGGGTGTGAGGACTTATGCTCGGGGTCCCCGCACGGAGGAGGAGGGTGTGAGGACTTATGCCAGGGGTCCCCACACTGCACAGAGGAGGGTGTCAGGACTTATGCTCGGGGTCCCCGCACGGAGGAGGAGGGTGTGAGGACTTATGCCAGGGGTCCCCACACTGCACAGAGGAGGGTGTGAGGACTTATGCTCGGGGTCCCCGCACGGAGGAGGAGGGTGTGAGCAATGCTGGAAAGTCGCGTGCACCCTTCCAGCATCGTTCTCACTTTGCATAAATATATAACCCCCTCTGCAGCTTTCCTGTGCAGAAGTGCTCACCCCCTTCCCCCCACTTCGTTTCTACAAGGTGCAAAGTGTATTTGTCGCAATACATTGGTGGCTGCAGCGCCCGCTTCTTCTCACTGCCAGCCGTAAGTCCCTGCACAGGAGGATTCCCGCACTGCAACCTCTTGCCCGATGTCACGGCATTGCGGGGCGTGTCCACCTCAGGCCCCGCCCCTCACTGCACGCTGTTCACCCCTCCAGCGCCTGAGTCTGCCCTCTCTGTGCAGGGCCTGGTGGTTCCTGAGGATGCAGCGAGCCTCACAGTCTGTGCAGGAGGAGTGCAACTAGGTAGCACCCTGCAACTAGGGATCACCCTGCAACTAGGGATCACCCTGCAACTAGGGATCACTCTGCAACTAGGTACCACGCTTCAACTAGGGATCACTCTGCAACTAGGGATCACCCTGCAATTAGGTACCATGCTGCAACTAGGGATCACTCTGCAACTAGGGATCACCCTGCAACAAGGGATCACCCTGCAACTAGGGATCACCCTGCAACTAGGGATCACTCTGCAACTAGGGATCACCCTGCAACTAGGTACCACGCTTCAACTAGGTACCACGCTTCAACTAGGGATCACTCTGCAACTAGGGATCACCCTGCAACTAGGGATCACGCTGCAACTAGGGATCACCCTGCAACTAGGGATCACCCTGCAATTAGGTACCATGCTGCAACTAGGGATCACTCTGCAACTAGGGATCACCCTGCAACAAGGGATCACCCTGCAACTAGGGATCACGCTTCAACTAGGTACCACGCTTCAACTAGGTACCACGCTTCAACTAGGGAGCACCCTGCAACTAGGGATCACCCTGCAACTAGGGATCACTCTGCAACTAGGGATCACCCTGCAACTAGGGATCACCCTGCAACTAGGGATCACCCTGCAACTAGGTACCATGCTGCAACTAGGGATCACCCTGCAACTAGGGATCACCCTGCAACTAGGGAGCACCCTGGAACTAGGGAGCACCCTGGAACTAGGGATCACGCTGAAACTAGGTACCACGCTGCAACTAGGGATCACTCTGCAACTAGGGATCACCCTGCAATTAGGTACCATGCTGCAACTAGGGATCACTCTGCAACTAGGGATCACCCTGCAACTAGGGATCACCCTGCAACAAGGTACCACGCTTCAACTAGGTACCACGCTTCAACTAGGTACCACGCTTCAACTAGGGATCACGCTGCAACTAGAGATCACCCTGCAGCTAGGGATCACTCTGCAACTAGGGATCACCCTGCAACTAGGGATCACCCTGCAACTAGGGATCACCCTGCAACTAGGTACCATGCTGCAACTAGGGATCACCCTGCAACTAGGGAGCACCCTGGAACTAGGGAGCACGCTGAAACTAGGTACCACGCTTCAACTAGGGATCACGCTGCAACTAGGGAGCACTGGGCAGCCAAGTAATGTTATCAGGTGATCTGAAATAATAAAGATCATCCCTGAATTCACCCTATATGTGTGCACGCTGGGCTCGGCTGCGCATGCATGTGTTCTCAGTGGGGAGTAGGAACTTGATCCTCCTCTCTCCTGACATGGGACCTCAGGAGCCCTTTTTTGCGGTGCAGAGGCACAGACAGAAACACCACGGCTGTTTGCGGGCTGCAATACGGCCAGGCAACGGCCGCATGCTTGAGGCCTAAGGCTTCTTTCACACGAGCAGGTTTTCTCTCCGGATGCAATGCGTGTTTTGAACGCATAGCATCCGGACTGAATCCTGACCCATGCATTCCAGTGGCTGTGTGCACATCAGCGTCGTTTCTTACAGATCATCTCTGCGCTCAGGAAAAATTTCAGCATCTTCTAAATTGTGCATTTTTCAGTGAAGACACTGATGCTGCTGGGAGATGTTGAGCGTTATTCTTCAGTTTTTCTTAACATGCCTGAAAAATGCATCTAAAACTGATTGTATCCGTACAAAAAAAAAAATTAAACACAACGCAAAAGAGAGAAACAACTGATTAAGGGTCCATTCACACGTCCGCAAATGGGTCCGCATCCGTTCCGCAATTTTGCGGAACGGGTGCGGACCCATTCATTTTCTATGGGGACGGAATGGATGCGGACAGCTCACAGTGTGCTGTCCGCATTTGCAGAGCACAGCCCCGATCTTCGGGTCCGCAGCTCCGCAAAAGATAGAACATGTCCTATTCTTGTCCGCAGCTTGCGGACAAGAATAGCCATTTCTATAGGGGTGCCGGGCGGGTGTGTTGCGGATCCGCAATTTGCGGGTCCGCAACACACCACGGACGTGTGAATGGAGCCTAAGGCCTCTTTCACACTACCATATGGCTATTTCAGTGTTTTGCGGTCCGTTTTTTACGGATCCGTTGTTCCGTTTTTTGTTTCGGTTCTGTTTTTCCGTTCCGTTTTTCCGTACGGAAGACATACGGATGCATTCCGTTTTTTTTGCAGACCCATTGACTTTCATGGAGCCACGGAACGTGATTTGCGGCCAAATATAGGACATGTTCTATCTTTGCACGGAACGGAGATACGGAAACGGAATGCATACGGAGTACAACGGAAAAAAAACACGGTAGTGTGAAAGAGGCCTAAACATGTGTGGAAAACCACCAGTGAACAGACCCCGACTCGTTCTTATCACTCATGTGAAATTAGCATCGGGCTCTGTTCACACTGGTGGCATAGCTTCCATTTTTAAAATGATCTATGAAGGATACAATCATTTACTTTGGTAATAAATTTCAACCAATCACAGTGCAGCTTGCATTTTCCAGAACAGATTAAGGCCTCCTGCACACAAAGGTTTTTTTTCTCCCGTTTACGGGCTGTTTTTTGCGTTCCGCATACGAACTATTAATTTCAAAGGTTCCGCAAAAAAAACGGAATGTACTCCATGTGCATTCCATTTCCGTTCCGTTGAAAGATAGAACATGTCCTATTATTGCTCGCAAATCATGTTCCGTGGCTCTATTCAAGTCAATGGGTCCGTATCCGTTCCGTTTTTGCGGAACCATCTATTGAAAATTTTATGCCCGGCCCAATTTTTTCAATGTTATTACTGTATATGCCATACGGAAAAACGGAACGGAAACAAAAAACGGAACAACGGATCCGTGAAAAACGGACCGCAAAACACTGAAAAAGCCATACGGTTGTGTGCAGGAGGCCTAAAGGGGTTGAACCCGGACATACTCCCATTTTCACCCAGGCAGCCCCCCTGATTTAATGTTCCGATGTTACATTTTTTGGAGATCTGGTGACGTACCGGGCTCTCCATAGGGAAAGCTAGGCTAGGCGCCGGGTACTAATGGGCAGGTTTTAGCACTGCCCTACCCTGTAAAATGGCTAGAGCCCACCCATCAGGACCAGTGACATCACCAGGAACACTAGACTCTGCCTAGCAGTGTAATGGGCAGGCTTTAGCACTGCTCTACCCTGTAAAATGTCTAGAGCCCGCCCATCAGGACCGGTGACGTCACCGGGAACACTGGACTCCGCCTAGCAGTGTAATGGGCAGGCTTTAGCACTGCCCTACCCTGTAAAATGACTAGAGCCCGCCCATCAGGACCGGTGACGTCACCGGGAACACTAGACTCCGCCTAGCAGTGTAATGGGCAGGCTTTAGCCCGCCCATCAGGACCGGTGACGTCACCGGGAACACTAGACTCCGCCTAGCAGTGTGAAAAATATAAACAAACAGCCCTGCAGGATAAAGCGCAGTGCCAGGGAGAGCATCGGAGCATGTCAGGGGGGCTGGAGGGGTGAAGATGGGCTCTGTACTCGGACCACCCCTCTAAGAGATGAAAGCTGAGCTCCGACTGGTTACCACTAGAAGCTTTAGTCACTTTTGTTAAATGAGACTGAACATATTCAGGATAGTCGGATATTTGTTGGAATCGTCCTTTCCAGCACCGGTACGCCCATATAGGGTAGATTTTCTGTAGCAGAATTTAACCCCAACCAATCTGCTGCAGAATAAGCATGCGTTATTGCAGTTTGCTGCGGATTTCACCTTAAATCCGGGGTCGAAATCCGCAGCTTATAACATCCCAGCCACTTTACTGGTACTGGAATATGCTGGGAAATCTCCGCTTTCAAGTCTGCTGCGAGAAATCCACTGTGAATCCCTCTTTTCTAACATGCCCTAATGATGAAAATGTAATGATTGTTCTTTGCCGACCGTACCGGGTGAAAAGAAAAAAGACCCTGCAAAGCTTGGATTAATCACCAGTGACCACCTTATTCCCAGCAGCCCTACAATGTGAAGACCCTGCAAACAGCTACATGTATCTCAGCTCCCCGGACCCCAGTGAATGTGGCACAAAGAGAGGCAAGTAGAATTTTTTGCACTTAGCAGCATAAATGTGTGTTCGGGCAGTGAGGGGGGGAGGGGGGGGCTATGAACGACAACACATCCATCGGCGCTCTTTTTCCGTGGAACAGACCAAAGCAAACTGAATGCAGGAGGAACGATTGCCCCCCCCCCCCCCCCCCCATTCAGATCTGCTGATTACACAGGGAGATGTGCTGCCAATAATCGGGCATCTTTCATCCTGGCGAAGGATGCCCATCAGCCGACAAGCTACTTGATTATACGGACAATCTGACAGGTTCCCAGCCTGGATCTATGACTTGGTGCCATGCGTCCGGCTAGTACCATGGTACACTTCTGAGATGGGCAGCTCATAACTAGGTCTGTAAACCCTACAGATATTTCTACTTAAAGGGGTAGTCTGCTGAGGACAACCTCTGTACATATTCCTTATTAAGAGGGTTCTCTACTATTCTATTAGCCAAAAAACGGAGATCTATTACAAATGGGGTCTCCTGCTCTGGAGGACTCAGAGTGAACGCCACGTAATACCACAATTGTCCTGCAGTACGCCCTGGTAGTAACAGCCGATTTGCTGTAGGGGGGGTCGGCTGCTGGTTCCACAGATGATCACCCTTACATCCTCATTTAAGAAGAGGGGATGTCCAGACAGCACAACCCCTTTTATGGTATATCAAGGAAGTCTTCTAGAACTTCCCCTGGATAGGTCATCGATGGGTTTGACTCCTGGCCACCAAACTCAGACAAAGGGCTCATGCACAAGACCATTTGTATTTTGCGGTCTGCAAAACACGGATCCGCAAAAAATATGGACGACGTCCGTGTGCATTCCGTATTTTGCAGAACAGACTGCCTCTAATGTCCATTATGCAGACATTATGTCATTTTTTTGAGGAGCGGACATACGGAAATGGAATGCACACGGAGTAACTTCCTTTTCTTTTTTTGCAGGCCCATTGAAATGAATAGTTCCGCGCATGGTCCGCAAAAATAACAGAACGAACACGGAAAGAAAATACTTTCCAAACGCTGTGAGTCTTCATAGTATACCAAGCACAGCGCTGTATATTGTATAGTGGCTGTGCTTGGTATTGCAGCTCAATTCCATTTACTTGAATGTTACGGAGCTGCACAAAGGCCATGTGACTGATGAACGTGATGCCGTGGGCCTAGGAGGAGGCCACAGTTCTTGTCTGAGCACGGCAGCCCCTTCAAACAGTGGAAGCGTGGGGGGGGGGGTGCCAGTAGTCGGACCCCAACTGATCAGATATTGATGACCCATCCTGAGGATTGGCTTGATACTAGGGAGTACTGTGCACTTTCCACAGATTCTTCATTAAAGGTCCAGGATTTTCACAGTCTACTAAATGCAAGCAGAATCCATCACACGTAGCAAGTAATTTTAAATGCAGAATGTGCCTTCCTGCCAGCTCCTTCATTCTCATAGGACTCCGGGGCCTTCTGATACAGCTCCACTGGAAAACTAGAGCACCCCCAGCACTGCAAAAACTGTGTGATGTATCAGAAGAGACACTTTATAAGACATGTCTATCTGGTAATAAATCCTACTATTTCATATATGATCATTTGCTAAAAGGTTGAAAACATAATAGGGGGTCCAAAGACCGGCTTTTCACGACAGTCTCTGGCCCCCCCTCCCCGCTACTGGCATAGGCCTCAAAGTCATCATAAATTTGGCACACCTTCGGTAGTCCGTGCACCTGGAGTAAAAACTACTCCAGCCCCTGACACACGTTTCCAGGAGTAAAAGATAGTAAATGTCTTTGGCCCGATGTCCTGGCCCCCGCTACTACCCCCTTGGCAAAAACAGGATCTTGCCACTTGTTTACACCAAAAACTGGCGTAGTACAGTACTTGTCATAAAAGATGGACTGGACGCAGTGATTATAGTTCTGCAGCTTTCCAATATACTTTAATTCCTCACCACTTTCAAGGTTGCTGCTGGCTGTCAGTGAATGGAAAATTCTTGTTCACATCCAGATCCTGAAAACCGATACAGCTGGGGTGGCCCACTAAAATATGACACAGTGTAGATCAGGGATGGCCAACCTGCGGCCCTCCAGCTGTTGCAAAACTACAACTCCCATCATGCCCGGACAGTCTACAGCAGGCATGCTCAACCTGTGGCCCTCCAGCTGTTGTAAAACTACAACTCCCACAATGCCCTGCTGTAGGCTGATCGCTCTAGGCTGTTCGGGCATGCTGGGAGTTGTAGTTTTGCAACAGCTGGAGGGCCGCAGGTTAAGCATGCCTGGTCTACAGCTATCAGCAGGGCATGGTGCGAGTTGTAGTTTTACAACAGCTGGAGGGCCGCAGGTTGGCCATGCCTGGTATAGTCATAAATATATGGACACTAGGGCTTCACCAACATGGCTCCCGAGCCCCTGTTCCAGAAAAGTTTCAATAGAGTCATGTATGCGCACTACCGCAGAGGGGGGTAGGTGCATGCAGCGCTCTGCTAAATCCCATAGGCACTGAATGGAGTGGTAGTGTGCATGCATGACCAACACTTTCATTACACTTCCCTGGAACAGGGGCTGGGGATGCCCCTTGTGCTGATCGGTGGGAGTCCCAGCGATCATACATTTATTACCGATCCTGTGTGTAGGTGATACGTGTTTTTCATATGGCACCCAGCTTTCCTAAATAGTAACGCTACCATGTAATGCAGCACTATATTACTGTCCCATATTGCGATATAACTACTCACATTAGGATATGCTCTAATATAGTACACTTATTAGTCTCCCAGCTTTTCCAGAATCAGACATGTTGGAGAACACGGTGGACTGTTGGGGTACTTTAAGGAGGGACCCCTATGTTGATATCTTGTCTTCCCCAGATCACTGAACTACATGTCTGCCTAGTTATACATAGATTTACCCCTTTCCAATACCAGCACAATCTCCACCGAGGCGCCTGGGAATGCTGAGTGATCACCACTATGAGCGCAGCTCTTGCAGCTGGTTCCTGTGCACGATACGTTCCACATCATGTCATTTGTACGCACTACCTGCTTCCAGCCCAGACATTTCCCTGCATGCAGTAGGTTTTCAGGGCTGTCCTCTAACTGTCAACACAGCCCACTCTGACGGCAAGTTGTAAATACTACCCACAATTCACTCATGGCAGACTCGCAAGTGGGTGACACACACGGCCCCTGCGAGCACCACCCCATGTGCCTGGCCTTCCACATTGCAAGCAGCACCTGTCATGCTCGGAGCCTTACAACTACAATTAGCATCCAGCACGCACGCTGCCCCCTTATGCACAGCCCACCCTTCCCTTTACAAAGAGCGCCAACATGACGGATCCCGTAACTTCATGATCCGGCAGTCAAACACGACGCCTCTCACAGCAAGCAGCAGTAATACTGTAATGACAATGGTGCTAACGCTGAACGTAGTCAAAGAGCCCCCTCCCCCCAGTAAACAGTCCTTGAGTCGTCCTCTTCTGTCAAGTTGTTCTAATTCTACCAGCCGTAACATCTATTTCTGAGAAAGCTGGATGGCAACCATTATGGCCACCATTACGCTCCAGGGTAAAAGCCAATATGGCTTCTAATTACAGCTACCAGTAATGATCACACAGCTTTTCGGGACAAATATGCTTAGTAATGCATACCACCTCCCCAACTGCTCTACTACAAGACTGATTGCTGTTGCAGAAGTCTGGGGAAGCCATGTTGGTTGTCACCCAGCTTTCCCATGAACATCTAAGAAGAGGTTGAATACTTTAAAGGGAACCTGTCATCAACTTTATGGTGACCTCACTGAGGGCAGCATTAAAGGGAACCTGTCATCAACTTTATGGTGACCTCACTGAGGGCAGCATTAAAGGGAACCTGTCATCAACTTTATGGTGACCTCACTAAGGGCAGCATTAAAGGGAACCTGTCATCAACTTTATGGTGACCTCACTGAGGGCAGCATTAAAGGGAACCTGTCATCAACTTTATGCTGACCTCACTGAGGGCAGCATTAAGAATCAGCGACTTATTTACCAGTGGTTTTCGACTTCAGTAGGGAAAGGGGTGTCTAGTCTAGGTAACACAATACCAAATACCCTTTTAGGGAATTTCACATTAATGAGGGGGGAAGGGGACCCTCATCTTTTAGCCAGACCAGAGAGTGGCTAGAAAGAGCATCTCCCTCACTATATGGAGGACCTGGCATATCAGTACTTTATACAGACAGCCAATTGATATTAATAAACAGCATGCAATGCTTTGCTTCTCCTCTGGAGGCGCAGTAGGGAAACAATGCCAGGTTCGCCCACAAACTACATTTGCTCTATGGCGGTCCTTGTCTATTTTTTTATTAAAAAATTGTCGGAAGTGGACACACACTTTGAAGGGTTTCCCCTTCACAGGAAGTGATAGCTTATTGCTAGGATATTCAAAAACTGGTAAGGGTTACACTACTGGGACCCCCTATGATGCCAAAATTGGCCGTACACATCCGATTTATGGCGTCTGAACCCGCCTATTTCAGCGGACTGACTGACCATTTCCGAGGGCCTGCCATCTTAAGGCAGGTTTAGGCGGCCGATTGTCGGGAAGGAAGCGTTCCTTCTCAACAGTCGGCTGCTCTCTCTGTGGAGGAGACACGTTTACATGCAGCGATCTCCTTCACAGTATGAGGACGAGGGATTGCGATAACCCATACAGAATCATTGTTTCCGGCAGCAGATCGCTGTTTAGACTACACAATCTGCTGCCCATAATCGACGATTGGTGGGGCCTGCACAAACGACAGGATCACCCGACGAACGACCGTTTTGCTCATTCATCAGGTGATCGGCGGCACATTTCGATGGTCAGATTATCAGGAACGGTCATTCCCAATAATCTGGACAATTATTGGTTCATCTAAATCCACCTTTAGATGTAGGGGAAAATAAGGATGAAAGAGTTGGATTTCAACATGAAAGTGTCTGGCAGCGACTTCCTCCCCTTATTGGGAACATGTGCACATTATCCCGCCCAGAGTGCACATACACTGGAGGACAAAGGCCAGTATAAAAAGCCAGTCTTTGTAAATGACCCCCAATGTGTATGGCTGGCCTAAGAATGCAGGGGCTGCAACCAGGGGAGGACTAGGAACTTAAAGTGGCCCTGGAAAAAACTTAAAGGGGGCCCCATTCTGTAGGCTGGACCAAACTGACAGAAGGCTGGGCAACAAAAGTAGATGGGAACAGCAATATCATAGTGCAGCACAAAATACCGCCCCAGCAGAACTAAATACCACACAGTGCAGCACAAAATACCGCTGCCCCCGTCCTGACGATGGCGATACAGCAGAATAAGTACCTGATGCTCCTAGCATTATTACTGAAAGCATGAAATCATTACGTATCAAGCTGGTGGCCATGAGGAGGGCTCGGGTGGCCCCCTGGCCATCAGCCCACCAGGAAAGTGGCTGCAGCGCTAGTTTGGTAAGATCCCTTTAAGAATAAGTTCTGGTAGACTTTTCATCACTCTCTGAACCCCCACAGCAGACATATGTCCTCGTGTCGACCAGACAACCAATATGGCTGCCATTATAGATAACGCCAGGGTGTTCAGCGATATATGCACCAATGCAGAAACCGTGCAGAAGAATCTTATGCTTCATTGGGTAGATTTAAGAAAGCTGAATTAAAGGGGCTGTACAAAAATTTCTTAGGCCCCTTTCACACAAGCGAGGTTTCCACGCGGGTGCAATGCGTGAAATGAACACATTGCCCCCCGCACTGTATCCTGACCCATTCATTCCTATGGGTCTTTCACGCAGCCCCGGCCCCATAGAAATGAATGGGGCTTCAGTGAACAACGCATCCTGACACAATCCGTATCCTTCGTGTGAAAGAGGCCTTACAGTGACGACACCACACCTGTCCATGGACCGTTTCTGGTATTGCAGCTCAGGTCAGCAGAAGACAGGTGAGGTGCTGGTCCTGTACAATCCCTTTAAAGCCTCGTGCACATGACCGTGTCCATATTAAGGTCCGCAAACCAAGGATCCACAGAATACGGACACCGTCCATGTGCAATCCACATTTTTCTCACTTCATGTACTAGAAATGACTATTCTAAGAATAGGACATGTTCTATAATTTGCGTATGCAAAAAAAATGAATGAGCCCGCGTGCAATCCGTAAAAAAAATGTGGATGGAACACGGATACAAAATACGGTCGTGTGCATGAGGCCAAATGATGACGCAGTAATAGATGCTGGTCGTCGCCCGGTTTTCTCTGACACAGCTACTAATTGAATTGATTTAAAAAGGTGTATTCCCATCATAATCATTCATGGGATCTGGGAAGCACGGCCACATCTCCATGGTCTTTAATGGGGGAGAGAGGCTGGCCTGAATCACCAGCCGGGACTGACAGGATCAATATTCCAATACGAGAGGATCGCAGAGGTGGGACCTGCACCTGGCATAGAACGGGTGCTGAGTTCTGCTTCAACCATAGACTTGGCTCATGGCATCGGTCAATACGAGGCACGGCCATACCACTAAGGGGCCTGTGTCCCAGTAGGTAGATCTTGCCAGGTACGGAGCCTCAGTTTTTATTTGCCCCATGCCTCCTGTTCTCTCTTTCCCGTCTGCGTCCTCGCACAAGAACGTGCGCTCCCCTTGCACGGAGACTGGCACACTGCCTGTCACTTGCACCATTCTCCTGCCTCTCTTAGCCATTGACTTCACAGCTCAGACTCCCTCTGCCAAAGACCTGCACCGCTCACCAGGGACTCCCCCCCCCCCCTCCCTCGCCCTCCTCCTCCCTTTCCCCCCTGCGCCGTGGGCTCAGCGCTGGGCAGCCTCCTCCCAGCAGATCCTGAGAGCTGCCCCAGGCCGCAGAGAGGGAAGGAAGAGCAGCTGAGAAGAGAAGGAGGCGCTGGGACTTGCAGCAATGTCACCTCCCAAGAAGGGGCAGGCATCTATCTGTTATCTGTCACCGTCTGTTCCGTGTGCCTGGTCTACATACGACGATGTATGGTACACACCTCACCTCGTACAGTGGCAGATGGCTGTGAAGCGCGTCAGCGCCAAACAGGACACTTTAAATGGAGCTTTCCCCTCCTACGGTGTAACAGTAACCCACCCTCAGGGATAAAATGATGAGTTCGTGGATTAATCCCCGGCACAGACATAAAGATTTAGTCCCGATGAGACAAACGTTCCGCTGTTTTAGTCATTATCAGAATCTCCGTCCTTAAAGGGAATCTCTCACGTGACACGCTCTTTGAATCTGGGGCAAAGACGTGCACCTCAACCGCTAAACCGCCCCTCAAAGTGTCGATAGGGGTGGCACATTTGCAGATGCAGCCATTATTTTACTACCCGTTATGGTTGACATATACCTCCCTATGAATCCCTTACACACATGCACACTAGGTTTGGCCGAGCATGCATGTGTATTCATGGAGAGAGGAATAAGTCACGGTCGGACACCTCTGGCGGCGACTTATCTCCTGCAAGAACAAAAGAGGAGTTATAGCACAACTCAAAACCCCAAAAATCAGGGGTGATGGCAGGATGGGGGTAATTTACGAACAGTGCTACGCCTGTTCTTGGCGCATAAAGGGTCAGCCTTTTTTGCAACTTTTTAAACGCCGGTGCGACAATATTTTGTCCCACGGGAATCTCTGTGCCATGCTCGCCACTTGGGAGTGGTGGGGGCGAGTGTTGGCCCATCACTGGACCACCATTTACACCTGGAAACAGGTAGCGACAAGCTACTCCAGATGGGGACTGGACTGTCGGAGGTGCGCCTAATTTATAGTGCTTTTAGGTGCATGCCTCGTCATAAATAAGGCTACTTTCACATTAGCGTTTTTTCAATTCCGCTATTGAGATCCGTCACAGAATAGCGGAAGAAAACGCTTCCGTTTTGTCCCCACTCAACTGAACGAAACGGAGTCACCAAAATGCATTCCGTTCCGTTTGGTTGCGTCCCGATCGCGGACAGAAGTAGCCTTAGGCGCCTTCTCCAGCAGCAAAAAAGGGGAACCAAAGACCAGCGTAAAAAGCCGGTCATTGTAAATGACCCCCAATATCTTCCCCCATGTCACAGGAAGCTGATGGATCGAGCATGGAGGTCATCGGAAAACCCTGCGGATCCCCTATGTTGTTACTCAGGTGAGGGTAATCAACCGTAAGATTTAAGGGATTTTTTTCATCATCATCCAAACATCCAGAATATCTGATCGTTCGCTCCTACAGTTGCCATATTAAAGGAATTCTCCCTGCGGAAGAGAGAACTGCAGTTTCCTAACCTTGAAAAAAGATCCTGCCCTTGAAATTATTGTGACCGACACAACGACACTTCCCACTAAGCTGAGTGATCTGGAAACCAAAGTGTTAAAACCGCAAGCTTGCAATGAAAAACTCGAGCAAGCCGGGAACACAGCCCTCCGCGCCGACTCGTCGTCGTCATTAGACTGGCCTTTTAACTCTTTCCTCTCCAGCTGACTCGGCGGAGGAGCCGAGAAAGAAACCAAGATTACATCTCTCGTCACCTGGTTACAAAAAACCCCATAAAGCTAATTCCCACCATAAGGGTGACCCCTTGGACCGAGCGGCCGGATCGCTTCCTGTTATTGGGAGGATGAGGCTTGCTGTGGGGCCAACTACGCAGTCTTTAACACTTTAGTACCCTGTGAGCTACATTAATGCCGGTGACTGACGTGTCAAGTGCAACCTTATACCTTCTGTGCACCATGTATTTAGTGCATTTTACAGGTGGGCATCATTGCTTAGACTGAACAAGCCCCCAAATTGCTGAACAGAAGGTCGGAAAAAACAGCCTGTGACACGCTTCTCCATGGGAAGTCGGGGGAGGGGATCGAAGGTTGGCAAATAGCACCTCGCGCTATTGCCTGTGAGGGTGCACAGAGGTAAGGGGAGACGCCACTCCTTGTGCTCATTAGCATATATTCACGGTTAAGGGGACAACCCGCGGCTCCAAAAGAGACCGTCACCCTGGAGTCCTGAATGGCTCAGCTCTGTTCATTCCTAAAGGGGCCCGTACACATTAGATGAAAGCTGACTGAACGCGACGATTCGGGCAGGACTGGCTGACCCCCTTCTGTGTATTGGGGTGTATCTGGCAGCTCATTCCTCTCTCCCCATTGATAACACATGTACGTTCAGCCGAGCATGCATGTGTTACCAGAGACTCGGGAGGACTAGCTGTGATCTGATCCTAAGGAGGTTAGGGGATAAGCGTCTGATCAGCAGGGTTCCGGCTACTAGGGCCCCTGACAATGATGAGAACGGGGGCCGGGGCATGCATGTGCATGACCTCACCATTCAGCCGAGCATGCATGTGTTACCAAGGACTCGGGAGAACTAGCTGTGATCTGATCGTAAGGAGGTTAGGGGATAAGCGTCTGATCAGCAGGGTTCCGACTACTGGGGCCCCTGACAATTATGAGAAGGGGGCCGGGGCATGCATTTACATGACCTCTCCATTCAGCCGAGCATGCATGTGTTACCAAGGACTCGGGAGAACTAGCTGTGATCTGATCGTAAGGAGGTTAGAGGATAAGCGTCTGATCAGCAGGGTTCCGATTACTGGGGCCCCTGACAATTATGAGAACGGGGGCCGGGGCATGCATGTGCATGACCTCTCCATTCAGCCGAGCATGCATGTGTTACCAAGGACTCGGGAGAACTAGCTGTGATCTGATCGTAAGGAGGTTAGGGGATAAGCGTCTGATCAGCAGGGTTCCGACTACTGGGGCCCCTGACAATTATGAGAAGGGGGCCGGGGCATGCATTTACATGACCTCTCCATTCAGCCGAGCATGCATGTGTTACCAGGGACTCGGGAGGACTAGCTGTGATCTGATCGTAAAGAGGTTAGGGGATAAGCGTCTGATCCGCAGGATTCCGACTACTGGGGCCCTTGTCAATTATGAGAATGGGGGCCGGGGCATGCATTTACATGACCTCTCCATTCAGCCGAGCATGCATGTGTTACCAGGGACTCGGGAGGACTAGCTGTGATCTGATCGTAAAGAGGTTAGGGGATAAGCGTCTGATCCGCAGGGTTCCGACTACTGGGGCCCCTGACAATTATGAGAACGGGGGCCGGGGCATGCATGGGCATGACCTCTCCATTCAGCCGGGCGCATATACTCCGCTATCTCCAGCACACACATGCATGCTCACATGTTCTTGTGATCAGCAGGAGTCCCAGTGGTCAGACCCCGCCAATCAGACAATTATCCCCAATTCTGTGCATAGAGAGTAAATTGTCTTAATGGGGACAACACCTTTAAGAGCCACCTTAAAGGGGTTTCCACGATTTATTTATTTTTTCAAATTGCTTCCAACCAGTGAGGAGAGCTTCACGTAACCGCTACCTGCCGCTCTGTTTGGGCTCCCAGACTGGCTTTACCGGACTTCCAGTCCCCGCCTGAAAACTTTATGGAAAGATGGGTCATGGGCGCGGCAGAAGCCTCTGCAGTGATATGCCCCCTGGCGGTACATGACCCAGCAGTGACATACCACTGAGGCCAATCGGCTGCAGCAGCACACGTGACACCATCTGGCAGGGAGCAGGTAGGTACAGCTGTACGGCAGGGGACATGTAGTCTGTAATTAGGTAGATTTGACTTGGATCCATCTATCTGTTTCTAGCAAAGCTGGGTGACAACAAGTACGGGCGTCACACAGGTTGTCACCCAGTTTTCCCAGTATAGAAAGTAGGGAAAGTCTTTCTGCACAGTTGGCGGAGCTGAGTGATATCCATTACGGGAGCAGTAAGGGCCGCCATAATGACCGTCACCCAGCTTTCCCAGAAACACATACGAGTAGGAAACGGCTGAATGTAATTTACAGCAACTCAGCACAATAGGGAAACTCAAAGCCTTATGTTCAGCGGTGCGTTCAGGATTTTTTTTGGGGGGAAAAGGCTCTTTAACGGGGGGAATCTGCGCACATTTTATCTATATTTATCTCCCAGATGATCATTTGGTGCCTAATCTTGAAGCAGCCAAGCAGATGATCGCCGTCCTCGGCGTCTGTCAGGAGGCGGATGTGCTGATGTTATGAGCGGAGCTCACACTCGTGAGGACAGGGCTGCGTGTGATCGAGGCAGAGACATGCCTGGAGGAGGGGAAGGGAAGCAAACAGGAAGCCTCGCAGTCTGGGGAGGAACAGGGTCCCCCCAACACCAGGGAGCAGCTCAGTGGGTGCCATCGACCCCAGTAATGGAAACCCTGGAGCCATCCTCTTGTGGAAAAGCTGGATGAATCATCATTTCAGCTCCTGTCATCCAGCTTTTCTAGAGTCCTGAATTGCACATTGGCTAGGAAGATTTGCTGGGTCACCACAAATACGGTCGCCATTACATCAGTTTGGTGATCTCTCTATGTGGGTATTGAGGCAATAGAGTCGCCTTCTTGTGACCTCTCCGATTTTTGCCACACCCTTACAGTTCCAGGCGCTGTGCCCCCTCCGGGGTTCTAGGCAGCACGACATATAGCGATCTATGTTGGGGGTGACTCTCACTGTGATCTATGCCGGTCTACGGTGCAGCGCAAGTTTACCATATATTATTATTATTAAAGGGGTTGTCCAAGTTATGTAATGGCCTAAAATAATGAATGGATACTCTGCACCGCTACTCTTTGTTTTTCTGGCTGCAGCGATGACGTTCCATGCACAAGTCACTGCTGCAGCCAATCACTGGCCTCAGCAGAGACATCCCGCGCACGGTTGAGGCCAACGATTGGCTGCAGTGGTGACTTGTGCACGGAACGTCGCTGCTGCTGCTGCAGCCAAGAAAATGATGTCAGCAGTGAGAGGAACGGAGTGCAGTGCTCGAGTGTCCATTTGTTCTTTTGGGACATTTAAAGGGGTTGCCCAAGTTTTTATATAACTCAGACAACCCCTTTAAGAAACCTACGCCAGTTTTGGAAGTAAAAAAGAAAAAGTTGCAAGACCCAGTTTTGCGACGGCCCGCTCCTCGCCATAAATTAGGCGCTGCCTCCAGCAGTGCAGGGGCTATAAAAAGCCGATCTTTGATAAATGACCCCCTTTGTCTTTTACGGGAATATCCATCAGATATTTAATATCGGTGATTTCAGCAGAAGACATGGCGGCAGCAGTGGGTACAACCAGCTGGTGGATTCAGGAGACTGTTATATGTAAAGCTACGGAAAGAATCGGGGTGCGATGTCGCTATGCGTACCACCACAGGCCACTTATAAAAAGGCGGTGCACTTCGTTATACCCGTGCTTCACCTCGCCCCCTTCTCTGTACGACAGCTCTGAATCGTAACGAGAGAAGCCGTCTGCAGGATTTAAAGGTACAGTCTGCGCTGGAGGGCAAAGCCGACACAACATTCCCCAGCTATTTTTATTTTTTAATTTTTTTTTAAAGGGGGTGGGAATATGGTTACTGATTGATTCAGGGACACACTGGCCCACCAGTGGAGAGGGCCACAACAAGGACCATGTAGCACAGCAAAGCCCACCTGAAGCTTATATTACAGCAGACTGGTATCTCATATCAGACGAATGTCGTCTAAACTTGCCAATTTTAAGGAGGGGCGTACTGTATTTCAACATACCAAATGCTGTTCTCGAAGAAGATAAGCCACTGTCGGAGATATCTGGCATCCCTGATGACAACACATGCACACTTGGCCGAGCATGCGTGTGTGAGGGGGATCAGGATAAAGGAGTATTTGACCGACAGTTATCTACAAGTAGTATGGCCATCTTTACTGTCCACAATACTTGCTTGGTGTCCTAGGTTGCCTCAAGAACTGCACCACCCAGTGTGCAGCTGGCGTCCCCCACCCCCCAATCTGAACACGAGGCCAACATTGGAGGGACATTTTAAGGGGCATCCACACACCACGATATTTCAAGCCATCAGCGGTTCAAAAAATCCTGATGAGCATTAGAACGATTCTCCCACCTTAATATATGTTTGCAGATGCGGACCCACTAACTCCACGCTCATCAAGAGATGGTCCGCACCGCAAAAAAATAGAGGACACGTTCTATTTTTTAGAGTGCGGAGGCCCGAGCCAAAATACCATGGAAGCGCTTCGTAGCGCTTCCGTTCCCGCTCCGCACTGCTCCGTATCTTGAGGTTTGCGGACCCATTCAAGTCAATGGGTCCACATCCATGATATGGAGTCCACACGGCCAGTGCCCATATATTGCGGACCCACTGATTGCGGTCTGCTGGGCACACGCGCTCATAGCACTATGCTATGCGGTGTCCTCCTCCACCAAATTCCTTCTCCGCTGTCTAGAGAGAGATATAGACATCTATTTCTATATGAAAGGTGCCCGGGCAGCTTTACCTGCTTCACTATGGGATCACTACATCGGCACTGAGAGGAGAAAGAAAGCAGGTGAGCTACTGAGTACGCCAGTCCACCGCTGAATTCAGGAGAAAGCGAACCAGGTGAAACAGCAGGGGGCGCTATCAGAGAAGAAAATGTACATAAAACAAAAAAATGCAAAACAAAGTTGTCTAAGATTGAAAACATTTCAGGGGTGGATAGGCATAGGCTGTAAATAAAGAAATAAAACACTACGCACTCTGTCGGAGTCTACAAAGTCCCTGCTACATGCAAGTCACTGCAGGTGGCCAATCAATGGCCTCAGCGGCGATGTGCAGTAATGACATGTGACCAATGAGCCTGAGATGTCACATGCCGTTCCAGCACACGTCACTGCGAAGGCCACCGTTTGGCGAGCTGTGATGATGTCACATTCATCATCAAATGCACTGCTGCAGCCATTTACTGGCCTCAGTGGTCACAAGCTATTTGGCGGTACGTTGCAGCTGAGGCCAGTAAATGGCTGCATCCGCACACATGACAGCATATGGCACAACATACTTCTGGTCCGGGCAATGGAGCGCCAATGATCAGGTCAGTGGCTTTTTTTTATGCTAAATGCATTTAGGGCCTTAGTTGATTTTTACCTTGGGGGTTGGAAAACCCTTTTAATATAGACCATATTTTTTCACTTTATAAGACGCATTTTTCAGATCTCAGATCAGACCCGCAATCTTCATCAGTCTTCAGATCAGATCCCCCTAATCCTCAGACCCCCAAACTTTCAGACCACCCAATCATACCCCCCCCCCCCAATCTTTATCAGATCTCAGATCAGATTCCCCCAATCCTCATCAGACCTCAGATCAGATATAAAATAAATAAATGAACTTCCCTCCTGTATTCACCGCTCCCTGGTCTCCTTCCAGGCACTATGCCGCACTGTGACCTGACAACACACACCTACGTCCGGACACTATACGCAGTCAGGACACAGTGGGAGCGTTCATTAGTATTCGCTTTATAAGACGCACTGCCATTTTCCTACCATCTTTTGGGGGGGAAAGTGGGTCTTAGATGCTGAAGCAGAACCAGACCCCTGGACCAAGCTCCTTGCATTTATTAAACTATACCATACAACAGGGATCAGCAACCTTCGGCACTCAAGCTGTTGCGAAACTACAACTCCCAGCATGCACACTTGCTCAGCTGTTGTTGGAACTCCCATAGAAGCTAATGGAGCATGCTGTGAGTTGTAGCTTCAGAACAGCCGGAGTGTCGAAGGCTGCCGACCCCTGCCATGCAAGGTACAGACTCGAGGATTCAACTGCAATCAACAAACAGCCTCCCAAAGTGCAGATCCGGGGGCTTGTTAACTTGCTACATAAGACCCTCTCAGCCATTCGTGAGAGCCAAACAAGGTCACATGACGCACTTTCCTGCGGTCCTAACTGCTGGTTCTAAGAGGTACTTTTTCTGGTTCTCAACTGGAACTATAGAGCACTATATGAAGGAAACTTGTCTCAGTGAAAGGGCTTATCTGAGAATTTTTTTTAATTGCCAATGTGCAGGGTCCCTGTATGAACAGGAAATAACTGCTGAGGCCAGTGATTGGCTGCAGTGGTCACCTGAACAATGAACGTGGTGTTATCACTGCAGAACCGGCGGAGACCAGGACCGCTGGGACATTCTAAGGGTGTAATGTTTTTCTTCGCTTTATACAGGTTCCTGCACTTTGCAAATAAAAAAATCAGACAACCCCTTTAACACCATCATAGACTGAACTGTGTCAGTGATTACCGCTGCCCTACTATACTGAGTGGTAATGGTCTCTTATTATACTGACTATATCACACCAGGTCTCTGTGGCGCAATCGGTTAGCGCGTTCGGCTGTTAACCGAAAGGTTGGTGGTTCAAGCCCACCCAGGGACGTGATTTATTTTTTTTTAGATTAATTTTATTTCTACAAAACTCAGAGAATATTACAAAACACATGGTTGCTTTTTTTGGGACACAGAAATGTTGAGTAATCAGGAGAAAATGACAGATTTGCAAGTAGTTTGATATAAAGTTTTAGAGTCAGGATGCATGCACACCGCCATGGGCACAACTAATATGGTAACAGTCATAGCAACTAAGGGTACGTTCCGGTAACCTGTTGCTGCATAAATCCTGGCTGTCGGATCCACTGCCGCATATATGAACATACCCTAAGGGTACCCATTTCCACCCAAACATAAGGTGCGGTTAGTGGTAAAGTGTATGGTGCCTTTAATATAACCCCATTCTAAGTTTTACTATGGAACCAAATTAAAATTCTCATCTTCTTAGCTGGTGATGTATTTTTCACTGCAGATTACCTACCGTGTGCATTTAGCCTTAAAGGCCTATTTACATTAGGCCCTAATCTTCCGAATGATTGTTACCAGTCACTGCCCATTGGGAAACTGTCCAGTAATGGAACAACGAACGATAATTCGCTTAATGTTATTGAAGCATCTTTTATGCCGACCTAAAAATCGTCTTTTTCAGACAACCCATCCAATAGTGTAAAGAGGCAATGGAAACATGTGAGTGGGGAAAATGAATAATTGCACAAACAATTATATGAACAGAAAAAAAAAAAGATAACACAAACTGCGCAGCTTCAGAAACACTGCCACCCTTGGCCTGAAAGCCGATAATCATCCCTTCCTGCAACCCCTTTTACCCATGACAGCACCAAGGGATATGTGTGCAGAGAGCCTATCACATGCCTTATATACCCACCGAGGGATATGTGTGCAGACAGCCTATCACACACCTTATATACGTACCAAGGGATATGTGTGCAGACAGCCTATCACACACCTTATATACCCACCGAGGGATATGTGTGCAGACAGCCTATCACACACCTTATATACGTACCAAGGGATATGTGTGCAGACAGCCTATCACACACCTTATATACCCACCGAGGGATATGTGTGCAGACAGCCTATCACACACCTTATATACGTACCAAGGGATATGTGTGCAGACAGCCTATCACACACCTTAAATACCCACCGAGGGATATGTGTGCAGACAGCCTATCACACACCTTATATACCCACCAAGGCATATATGTGCAGACAGCCTATCACACCTTATATACCCACCAAGGGATATGTGTGTAGACAGCCTATCACACACCTTATATACATACCAAGGGATATGTGTGAAGATAGCCTATCACACGCCTTATATACCTACCGAGGGATATGTGTGCAGACAGCCTATCACACCTCATATACCCACGAGGAATATGTGTGCAGACAGCCTATTACACCTTATATACCCACCTAGCAATATGTGTGCAGACAGCCTATCACATCATATATACCCACCGAGGAATATGTGTGCAGACAGCCTATTACACCCCTTATATACCCACTGAGGGATATGTGTGCAGACAGCCTATCACACCTTATATACCCACCGAGGGATATGTGTGCAGACAGCCTATCACACCTTATATACCCACAGAGGGATATGTGTGCAGACAGCCTATCACACCTTATATACCCACCTAGGAATATGTGTGCAGACAGACTATCACACACCTTATATACCCACAGAGGAATATGTGTGCAGACAGCCTATCACACCTTATATACCCACCGAGGGATATGTGTGCAGACAGCCTATCACACCTTATATACCCACAGAGGGATATGTGTGCAGACAGCCTATCACTCCTTATATACCCACCGAGGGATATGTGTGCAGACAGCCTATTACACATCTTATATACCCACAGAGGGATATGTGTGCAGAGAGCCTATGAGACCTTATATACCCACCGAGGGATATGTGTGCAGACAGCCTATCACACACCTTATATACCCGAGGGATATGTGTGCAGACAGCCTATTACACACCTTATATACCCACCGAGGGATATGTGTGCAGAGAGCCTATGACACCTTATATACCCACCGAGGGATATGTGTGCAGACAGCCTATCACATCCTATATACCTGAGGGATATGTGTGCAGACAGCCTATCACACACCTTATATACCCACAGAGGTATATGTGTGCAGACAGCCTATCACACACCTTATATACCCACCGAGGGATATGTGTGCAGACAGCCTATCACACACCTTATATACCCGAGGGATATGTGTGCAGACAGCCTATTACACATCTTATATACCCACAGAGGGATATTTGTGCAGAGAGCCTATGAGACCTTATATACCCACCGAGGGATATGTGTGCAGACAGCCTATCACACACCTTATATACCCGAGGGATATGTGTGAAGATAGCCTATCACACACCTTATATACCCACCGAGGGATATGTGTTCAGACAGCCTATCACACACCTTATATACCCACCGAGGGATATGTGTGCAGAGAGCCTATGACACCTTATATACCCACCGAGGGATATGTGTGCAGACAGCCTATCACACACCTTATATACCCACCGAGGGATATGTGTGAAGATAGCCTATCACACACCTTATATACCCACCGAGGGATATGTGTGCAGACAGCCTATCACACACCTTATATACCTGAGGGATATGTGTGAAGACAGCCTATCACACATCTTATATACCCACGAGAGATATGTGTGCAGACAGCCTATCACACACCTTATATACCCACCGAGGGATATGTGTGCAGACAGCCTATCACACCTTATATACCCGAGGGATATGTGTGCAGAGAGCCTACCACACCTTATATACCTACCGAGGGATATGTGTGCAGAGAGCCTATCACACACCTTATATACCTACCGAGGGATATGTGTGCAGAGAGCCTATCACACACCTTATATACCCACCAAGGGATATGTGTGCAGAGAGCCTACCACACCTTATATACCTACCGAGGGATATGTGTGCAGACAGCCTATCACACCTTATATACAGTACAGACCAAAAGTTTGGACACACCTTCTCATTCAAAGAGTTTTCTTTATTTTCATGACTGAAAATTGTAGGTTCACACTGAAGGCATCAAAACTATGAATTAACACATGTGGAATTATATACATAACAAACAAGTGTGAAACAACTGAAAATATGTCATATTCTAGGTTCTTCAAAGTAGCCACCTTTTGCTTTGATTACTTCTTTGCACACTCTTGGCATTCTCTTGATGAGCTTTAAGAGGTTGTCCCCTGAAATGGTTTTCACTTCACAGGTGTGCCCTGTCAGGTTTAATAAGTGGGATTTCTTGCCTTATAAATGGGGTTGGGACCATCAGTGGCGTTGAGGAGAAGTCAGGTGGATACACAGCTGATAGTCCTACTGAATAGACTGTTAGAATTTGTATTATGGCAAGAAAAAAGCCGAAAAATTGGGAAAACTTTGAAAGTAAGGGCTATTTGACCATGAAGGAGAGTGATGGGGTGCTGCGCCAGATGACCTGGTCTCTACAGTCACCGGACCTGAACCCAATCGAGATGGTCTGGGGTGAGCTGGACCGCAGAGTGAAGGCAAAAGAGCCAACAAGTGCTAAGCATCTCTGGGAACTCCTTCAAGACTGTTGGAAGACCATTTCAGGGGACTACCTCTTGAAGCTCATCAAGAGAATGCCAAGAGTGTGCAAAGCAGTTATCAAAGCAAAAGGTGGCTACTTTAAAAAAACTTGAATATGACATATTTTCAGTTGTTTCAAACTGTTTGTTATGTATATAATTCCACATGTGTTAATTCATAGTTTTGATGCCTTCATAGTCATGAAAATAAAGAAAACTCTTTGAATGAGAAGGTGTGTCCAAACTTTTGGTCTGTACTGTACGTACCAAGGGATATGTGTGCAGACAGCCTATCACACACCTTATATACCCACCGAGGGAGATGTGTGCAGACAGCCTATCACACCTTATATACCCACGAGGGATATGTGTGCAGACAGCCTATCACACACCTTATATACCCACCGAGGGATATGTGTGCAGACAGCCTATCCCCCCTTATATACCCACCAAGCACGCTCAGCACACGTGACTTCCTTCATGAGCTACACGCTGCCGACACAGAAAGTAGGAAGTGCTCAGAATAATGGGACTCGACTGTAGAGCTGAATAGTAGATATTGGTGCATCAGTTATACAACATTTGCTTTCATTGGAAACGTGCAGAAAACATTGCATCACACATTTTAGGTCGCATGGCTCACCTGCAGCTTGTATGGGGGTCTAGTAAATACTTGTATTCCCCATCGAAAGAAAATCAGTTTCTCAAGATCCTTTCTCACAACTCTGCCTTTTGCTGTTTGTATGTTATTCCTCCATTGTCCGAGGGGTGCATCCCTGCACAGTCTGATCAGCACTGATTGGGCAGGGTCAAACTGCGCAGGGACACCCCCTAACTGGTAACACCCAGCTGTCAATTTATTTATACATTTCTAGGAGGAATAACAGAGGAATGACACAACACAGTTATAAGAGAAAATGCTCCAGAATTGTTTTTTCACAGCAAATCTAAGTATTTAGTGAAATAGACACGTCAGGTCCTCAAAGAATAGTGGAAGGAGTAGGGTGAGAAATACTGATGCAGGAAGAATGTGATGCCCACCCTCCTCGATATTCAAGTTCACACATCCAGCAGGATATTACCTGATTTTCCTCTGGTCGTTTTCTACACTCCACCCAGATGCTTCTCTTTAATGCAGAATCAAAGGATTGTGGAGCACAGGTCTGAGCACTGCAGAAACAGTAATGAATATATATGACAGGATACATAGGAAGACATTCAGATACAGCGCCTCGTACTGACGCCTCCTGCAGCGCGATGACTGTGAGAGCTGTAGAGCTGCACCACAATGCCCGGGAGACTCCGACCTATTATCATTATCATACAGAATTTATAAAGGGCCGGTGTTTGATGCAGCAGTTCCCGGTGAACAGATGCTGCTCCTCATGAAACAAAGAGTAAAAAAGGCTCCGATCCTGAGAGCTTACAATCTACACTGAGACTTGAGAGAAGAAGGTCAGACAGATGACATCAAAGACATGAAGCCAGGAGGCCTCCGCTTTTCAGAGGATGGCACTTAGGTGGAAATTAAAGAGAAAGATTAAATTTTTTTTAAATAAGATGCCACAATACACTCCTCAATATTGAAATTGCGGCACCAAGAAGAAAAAGTCGTGGAATTATGGAAATCACAGGACCATTAGACACGGTAATTATGTGTAAATGATAAAAAAAAAATGGAAAAAAAAAAATATTTAAAACATCTCGATTTGTTCAGTATAGGGTATGATCACCATGTGCAGAAATGCATGCACTTGGCAAGCTATTGAGGTTATTAATGATTGTCTGAGGAATGTTTTGCCGCGAAAAATGCACTTGGGCACACAGATCATCAAGATCCGCTGCTGGCAGCTCCCTTTGCAATTGCTAACCAATGATGTGCTCGATGGGAGACAAGTCTGGAGATGCTGCAGGCCATGGAAGCAGGTGACACGATCAACATGCAGCCTGGTATTGTCCTATTCAAAAACGGCCTGAGGGACACTTTGGAGAAATGGATTTACCGTTTGTTCGTTGACCAAATCAATCTAAAGCCGAGTTGTTAGTGCTCTAGCGGTGTCTGGGTACTGTACATTATGCCACCCCACGCCATAATATCAGGGGTAGAACCAGTATGACGTGTAAAGTCCTCTTCATGGCGTTGCTCACGTGGTCTCCAGACCGATCTCTGGCTATCGTTGCATCTGAGACAAAAGCTGGACTCGTCGCAGAAGAAGACAAACCTCCATTCCAACCTCCACTGCCGTCTTGCTGTGCACCATGATAGCCTCTTAGAGCTGTGAGGTCAATGGAATACCTGTAGCTGGATATCTGGCTTGTGGAACAGTGTCATGCCAACACCTTCTGATGGTTTGTGTAGACACTGTTTGCCACCCTAGGCTTGGGATGTGATGTCCAATTTCACTTGCAGTGCAGAATGGATCACTACCCACCTCCATCCGTGCAGAGGTTGCCTCTTTGCACTTCTTGCTGTCACTCCAGTTCTCCCAACCACCAGGACACTCAACACTGAACAGTGCTGAGATCTCGGCCTAGGTGCCTAGCAATCTGCCGGAGCGATAAACCAAGGTCTCTCACTTCAATGATTTTGTGACAAGTGGTGATAACTATCATGTCGACGAAGAGGCATCGCACAATCATCCCACCGACTTAATGCGATATTTGAGGTTTCATGGGGCTAAAAAAAAATTACGCCTTTAATTTGGCTTTTATGCCCCTCCTACGTGCCATAGATTGGAGCTAGGTGCTTGAAAATTTGGCCATTTGCAGATCTTAATGATACCTGCTACTTCCTCAATTTGCATGTCGGAATTTTACTGTTTAAAGGGTTTTCTGGGAGTTTTACACTGATGATCTATCCTCTGCAGCAGGAGTTGTGGCGCACTTTGTGGTCACAAATCTAAGTGTAAGTTTCTGTATACACTACTCAAAGGGGTTTTGTTAGAATCTTAACTGATGACCTATTCTCCGGATAGGTCATCAGTATCTGATCGGTGGAGGTCCGAAACCCGGGACCCCCACCAATCAGCTGTTTGAGAAGACACCAGCGCTCTTGTGAGCGTCACTGCCTTCTCTCAGCTCACCAAGCACAGCGCCGTACACTCTATAGCGGCTGAACTGCTCCTAGGCCTAGGAAAGGCAGAGAGAAAGCCGCGGAGCTCACAGGAGCGCTGCCATACCAGCTGATCATCGGTGGGTGTCTCCACCGATCAGATACTGATGATCTATCCAGAGGATAGGTCACCAGTTAAGATTCTCACAAAACCCCTTTGAGGAGTGTACACAGAAACTTACACTTAGATTAGTGACCACAAAGTGCGCCACAACTCCTGCTGCAGATTTGTCCCGCATTGTGGCGATAAAATCTCTTAAAATGTAATGCCCTTTGCTGGTGTTGTAAAATACTGCAGATCTGCCACATGCAGTTTCCCAGTGGCAAATCCACAGCATTTACGGCATGTGTGGACATACTGTGAGAGGCGCACATTGTTGAAAAATGAATGAACCAATGCAACTAAAAGAAGCTTGGACATGAAACCTCTGGATGCTTCTTATTAATGAGTGGAATCTGGGGTACTACGTAGCATAAATCGGATAGTGAAAAAGCAGGGAGTAGATGCTAGGTGGGACAGAAATGCATGAGGCCGTACGGACAACATAATCCCATACTGTACAGGGAGTGCAGAATTATTAGGCAAGTTGTATTTTTGAGGATTAATTTTATTATTGAACAACAACCATGTTCTCAATGAACCCAAAAAACTCATTAATATCAAAGCTGAATATTTTTGGAAGTAGTTTTTAGTTTGTTTTTAGTTTTAGCTATTTTAGGGGGATATCTGTGTGTGCAGGTGACTATTACTGTGCATAATTATTAGGCAACTTAACAAAAAACAAATATATACCCATTTCAATTATTTATTTTTACCAGTGAAACCAATATAACATCTCAACATTCACAAATATGCATTTCTGACATTCAAAAACAAAACAAAAACAAATCAGTGACCAATATAGCCACCTTTCTTTGCAAGGACACTCAAAAGCCTGCCATCCATGGATTCTGTCAGTGTTTTGATCTGTTCACCATCAACATTGCGTGCAGCAGCAACCACAGCCTCCCAGACACTGTTCAGAGAGGTGTACTGTTTTCCCTCCTTGTAAATCTCACATTTGATGATGAACCACAGGTTCTCAATGGGGTTCAGATCAGGTGAACAAGGAGGCCATGTCATTAGATTTTCTTCTTTTATACCCTATCTTGCCAGCCACGCTGTGGAGTACTTGGACGCGTGTGATGGAGCATTGTCCTGCATGAAAATCATGTTTTTCTTGAAGGATGCAGACTTCTTCCTGTACCACTGCTTGAAGAAGGTGTCTTCCGGAAACTGGCAGTAGGACTGGGAGTTGAGCTTGACTCCATCCTCAACCCGAAAAGGCCCCACAAGCTCATCTTTGATGATACCAGCCCAAACCAGTACTCCACCTCCACCTTGCTGGCGTCTGAGTCGGACTGGAGCTCTCTGCTCTTTACCAATCCAGCCACAGGCCCATCCATCTGGCCCATCAAGACTCACTCTCATTTCATCAGTCCATAAAACCTTAGAAAAATCAGTCTTGAGATATTTCTTGGCCCAGTCTTGACGTTTCAGCTTGTGTGTCTTGTTCAGTGGTGGTCGTCTTTCAGCCTTTCTTACCTTGGCCATGTCTCTGAGTATTGCACACCTTGTGCTTTTGGGCACTCCAGTGATGTTGCAGCTCTGAAATATGGCCAAACTGGTGGCAAGTGGCATCTTGGCAGCTGCACGCTTGACTTTTCTCAGTTCATGGGCAGTTATTTTGCGCCTTGGTTTTTCCACACGCTTCTTGCGACCCTGTTGACTATTTTGAATGAAACGCTTGATTGTTCGATGATCACGCTTCAGAAGCTTTGCAATTTTAAGAGTGCTGCATCCCTCTGCAAGATATCTCACTATTTTTGACTTTTCTGAGCCTGTCAAGTCCTTCTTTTGACCCATTTTGCCAAAGGAAAGGAAGTTGCCTAATAATTATGCACACCTAATATAGGGTGTTGATGTCATTAGACCACACCCCTTCTCATTACAGAGATGCACATCACCTAATATGCTTAATTGGTAGTAGGCTTTCGAGCCTATACAGCTTGGAGTAAGACAGCATGCATAATGAGGATGATGTGGTCAAAATACTCATTTGCCTAATAATTCTGCACGCAGTGTATGTAGTTACAGTAAAGAAAGGCTCCACATTCCAAGTATGACGCTGATTAGGGGTGAAGGGTTCCTCAGCCTCAGGTCTCTCAGGGATAAACCCGGTTTAGTTATGTCCATGCCACCATACTCATTTAGGGCTCATGCACACAACCGTGTTTTTTGCCCACATCAGATCAGCATTTTCTGTGGACCCATTCACTTCAATGGGGCCGCAAAAGATGCAGACAGCACACTATGTGTGTCCTTTCTGTGGCGTCCGCAAGGCAATAGAACATGTCCTACTCTTGTCCACTTTATAGAGGGTCTACAGAGGGCAGGACTCTCTGTTCCGTAAAATGCGGAACGCACATGGCCGGTATCCGTGTTTTACGGACTGCAAAAACGACTACTGCCGTGTGCATGAGCCCTTACATAGGTGCCAGGAAACCTGACTACTCACTAGGGGAGTGTGGCTGAAAGCAGCGATACTGAAGAACTCACAGCAAGAGACAATACTTTGCCGGTGGAGTTGCGGTTAAAAATAAAATAAAAAATACACTGTAAAAAGTGCGTGTGTTTTCACTAAGATTGCTTTACAGTAATTGCCCATGAAGTGGTTAAAGGAGTAGTGGCATTAAGGCCGGGTTCACACGAACGTGTGTGACCCGTGCCTGTGAAGCGGCCCGCAAATAGCGGGCCGCAATGCTCGATCGCCGGCCGTAGGTCAGCCGCATCGGATCGCGGACCCATTCACTTCAATGGGTCCGCGATCCGGCCGTTCCGCTAAAAGATAGGACTTGTTCTATCTTTTAGCGGAACGGAAGTACGGGACGTAACCCCACGTCCCGTGCGGCCGTTCCGCGATTCCGGATTAGCGGACCCATTGAAGTGAATGGGTCCGCATCCGTGATGCGGAATTGACACGGAACTGTGGCCGTGTATTGCGGGCCGCGATTTGCGGGCCGCAATACGGCCACAGATCACACACGTTCGTGTGAACTTAGACTAAGGCCCCTTTCAGACGAGCGAGTTTTTTCCGCGCGGGTGCAATGCATGATGTGAACGCATAGCGCCCGCACTGAATCCGGACCCATTCGTTTCAATGGGTCTGTGTACATGAGTGTTGTTTTATACGCATCACTTGTGCGTTGCGTGAAAATCGCAGCATGTTCTATATTCTGCGTTTTTCACACAACGTTGGCCCCATAGAAGTGAATGAGGCTTCAGTGAAAATTGCAAGTGCGGATGCGATGCTTTTCTGACTGATGGTTGCTAAGAGATGTTGTTTGTAAACCTTCAGTTTTTTATCACGCGCGTGAAAAACGCATCAATGCGCATTTCACCTGCGCGGAAAAAAAACGCAATCGTAGACAATCGCGAACGCAATCGTAGACAAAACTGACTTATTTTGAGAGCAAAATCGCGCGTTTTTAACTGAACGCATCCGGACCGAATCCGTCACGCTCGTGTGAAAGGGGCCTAAGACAACTTATTCCCTATATACAGGATGGGGGATAAGTGTCTGAAAGGTGGGGGTCCAACTGGGGCCTCTGCCATTCATGAGAATAAAGGCCCAATGGAGAGACGGTCACGCGTGTGCGGTGCCACTCCATAGGGCTGCCATAGACAGCCAAGCGATTGTACTCCGCTGTCTTCGAACAGTCCCACAGAGTCGAATAACGCGGAGGACACACAGTCCTAGAGGTCACGGAGGGCCGCAGAGTGATCTAGAGATCAGTGTTGGACCCCCGCAGATCAGACACATTGAATACAGGATATTGTCTTAAAGGGGTTTTACGATAATAATTATATTTTATGTAATCCTCAAAAAGAAGATTCATACTTAGGCTACTTTCACATTTGTCTTCTCCTTTCCGGTATTGAGAGCCGTCATAGGGCCTCAAAACCGGAGGAAAATGCTGAACGGCACCAGAATGCATTCCGTTCAGTTGCGTTCCCATGCCGGACAGGATAACGCTGCAAGCAGAGTTTTTGTGTGCGTCGTGGGATACTGATCAAGACGGATCCGGCATGAAACACAATGTAAGTCAATGGTGCCGGATCCGTTTTCTCAGACACGAAACAAAACAAATCCAGCGCCCATTGACTTGCACTGGTTTTACCGCTGGTTACGTCTTGGTCATATTAGAGATAATACAACCGGATCCGTTCAGAACGGATGCAGACGGTTTTTGCTGATCCATGCTGATATGAAAGTCGCCTTAACGTTCCGGTTCTCCAAGCTGCGTTGTCTCCCTCTTCCAGTCCCCACGCGGTTTACATCCGTCACATGGTCACATGCACCGCTGCATGCAGGACCTTTTCGCCGTTCAATAATAACTGATCTCTGACGGAACTGACACAAACTGATTATAACTGATGCTCAAAATAACAGATCCGTTTTATGTATTTGTATATGGAGCGGTTATCTGTATGTTAGTATTATTTGCGCACTGTATGGTGGTACTTACTTCGGTATTGTGTCGCACTGTGCAGTATAATATTTTTGTAGTGTAATGTGGTTGTGCAATTGTATGGAAGTGTTATTAGGCTGACATATGGTACTATTTGGGCACCATATTGTACAGCGCTAATATTTAGACACACTATAGAATAGTTCTTGGTTCGTATTTTGTGTCTCAATTCCTCACTATTTTCAAGATCTCTGCCTGCAGTCAGTGAAGGCAGATGCGTGCTGCCGCTGTATTTCTCTCACAGAGGATAGTCCATTTTCCTAACTGGTGCACATCCGCAGTTCTGGAATCTATTGTACACTGCTCAAAAAAATAAAGGGAACACTTAAACAACACAATGTAACTCCAAGTCAATCACACTTCTGTGAAATCAAACTGTCCACTTAGGAAGCAACACTGAGTGACAATCAATTTCACATGCTGTTGTGCAAATGGGATAGACAACAGGTGGAAATTATAGGCAATTAGCAAGACACCCCCAATAAAGGAGTGGTTCTGCAGGTGGTGACCACAGACCATTTCTCAGTTCCTATGCTTCCTGGCTGATGTTTTGGTCACTTTTGAATGCTGGCAGTGCTTTCACTCTAGTGGTAGCATGAGACGGAGTCTACAACCCACACAAGTGGCTCAGGTAGTGCAGCTTATCCAGGATGGCACATCAATGCGAGCTGTGGCAAGAAGGTTTGCTGTGTCTGTCAGCGTAGTGTCCAGAGCATGGAGGCGCTACCAGGAGACAGGCCAGTACATCAGGAGACGTGGAGGAGGCCGTAGGAGGGCAACAACCTAGCAGCAGGACCGCTACCTCCGCCTTTGTGCAAGGAGGAACAGGAGGAGCACTGCTAGAGCCCTGCAAAATGACCTCCAGCAGGCCACAAATGTGCATGTGTCTGCTCAAACGGTCAGAAACAGACTCCATGAGGGTGATATGAGGGCCCAACGTCCACAGGTGGGGGTTGTGCTTACAGCCCAACACCGTGCAGGACGTTTGGCATTTGCCAGAGAACACCAAGATTGGCAAATTCGCCACTGGCGCCCTGTGCTCTTCACAGATGAAAGCAGGTTCACACTGAGCACATGTGACAGATGTGACAGAGTCTGGAGACGCCGTGGAGAACGTTCTGCTGCCTGCAACATCCTCCAGCATGACCGGTTTGGCATTGGGTCAGTAATGGTGTGGGGTGGCATTTCTTTGGAGGGCCGCACAGCCCTCCATGTGCTCGCCAGAGGTAGCCTGACTGCCATTAGGTACCGAGATGAGATCCTCAGACCCCTTGTGAGACCATATGCTGGTGCGGTTGGCCCTGGGTTCCTCCTAATGCAAGACAATGCTAGACCTCATGTGGCTGGAGTGTGTCAGCAGTTCCTGCAAGACGAAGGCATTGATGCTATGGACTGGCCCGCCCGTTCCCCAGACCTGAATCCAATTGAGCACATCTGGGACATCATGTCTCGCTCTATCCACCAATGTCACGTTGCACCACAGACTGTCCAGGAGTTGGCAGATGCTTTAGTCAAGGTCTGGGAAGAGATCCCTCAGGAGACCGTCCGCCACCTCATCAGGAGCATGCACAGGCGTTGTAGGGAGGTCCTACAGGCACGTGGAGGCCACACACACTACTAAACCTCATTTTGACTTGTTTTAAGGACATTACATCAAAGTTGGATCAGCCTGTAGTGTGTTTTTCCACTTTAATTTTGAGTGTGACTCCAAATCCAGACCTCCATGGGTTGAAAAATTTGATTTCCATTTTCTTATTTTTGTGTGATTTTGTTGTCAGCACATTCAACTATGTAAAGAACAAAGTATTTCAGAAGAATATTTAATTAATTCAAATCTAGGATGTGTTATTTTTGTGTTCCCTTTATTTTTTTGAGCAGTGTATAACACTGACAGCATTATGTCAGTGTTATTCACATTCCAGAACTCTCCGGGTTACATAGCATCATAAGTCAGCGCTGGGAGGTCAGGACGGGAGCTGCCGCATACCCACGGAACTCGCTTGTGTGAAAGGGGCCTCTTACTTTCCAAAAATTGTGAGGGGATCGATAGTTAGGATATGTACCAGAACGTTTCGCGGAAAAGCCGGTATCTGTTTTTGAAGTACCACATGAAAAACGCGGGGAAAAGCTGGAAGATTCACCCTGTCCACTGCAAAGAGAGTAATCTGCTCGGGAGAACCGCAGCATGAACGGACATCTGCACTGCAGGTCAGTTCGCGGTGGTTTTTGTACGCTGCGTATGGATAACCATTCATTTTGCTGGTACAATACAACACTGCGGATTTGCTTCACGAAACTCTGCAATGCCCAATCCGCAGCTATTCAGTAACGCCTTAATGTGATTGCTCGTGTCCCCCTACTACCGGGGGACACATGGTTCCAACAAACGGGTCAAGAAAGATGGGATCAGCCGACAAACAAGTAGTTGTTCACTTGTCAGCCGATCACCATCCCATGTAAGAGGCCTTTAAACTAGACAACCCCTTTAAGATGGGTCAGTTCCTTAAAGAGTGATTGACTGGCCGTAATCACCAGGAATCAGGCCACAAACTGCAGGATTGTCACAGGAGGGGACAAATGGGAAAGGCCAGAAGATGTCATCAGCAGGGCGGATCACAGCATCTCCTCGTATGTCCGATCATGAGCACAGTTTCCAGTCCAATTTCCCTGATCCTCGCTGATCACTGGTGATAAAGCTCTGGACGTTCACATTTACCACGACAACTGATCCCAGGGACAGTACACTAAAACACTAAAAGGTTTAGAACAACCTCATTTTTTAATCAGGGAAAGCAGGAAATATTTTATTCCAGCTCAGAGGCAGCAATCACTGTAATAGTTTTATAGGGTAAGGTTATGAATATAGGGATAACCAAGGACAATATAGACATTGGGGGTCATTTACAAACATTTTGCATATTACAAATATAGACTAAGAGTATAAAAAAACTAAAAATGTATTAACTAAAAAATTCATTGATCGGGGTATCCACAGGGTCTGATTAGCAACATTAGTAGCGAAGTGGATAGACTCCAACGGAAAGATCTAATAAGTAAAAAGCAAAAGAAAATCGCTATATGTATATAGGCACCTATGATCGACATGCCCCTTTAATAAAAAAGACCATTTACAAAGCATGATAAGAAGTACAGAGGGTTATTAAAAGAAAAAAATATTTTTTCCTATCGTAGAGGAAAAACTATAGGGAATACTCTGATTAAGGGCTCGTTCACACGAACGTTTTTTGCGTTCCGTATACGGTCCATATACGGAACCATTCATTTCAATGGTCCTGCAAAAAAAAAATGTACTCCGTATGCATTCCGTTTCCTTATTTCCGTTCTGTTGAAAGATAGAACATGTCCTATTATTGCCAGCAAATCTGGCTCCATTCAAGTCAATGGGTCCGCAAAAAAAACGGAACACATACAGAATGTACTCCGTATGTCTTCCGTATCCGTTCCGTTTTTTGCGGAACCATCTATTGAAAATTTTATGCCCAGCCCAATTTTTTCTATGTAATTACTGTATATGCCATACGGAAAAACGGACCGGAAAAAACGGAATGGAACCGGAAACACAACTGAAACAAAAAACAGAACACTGAAAAAGACATAAGGTCGTGTGAATGAGCCCTAAAGGTGATATTAGAGTAAAAAAGAAAAGTAGACAAACGCAAATTATTACAATCTGAAACTAGATGGATTATAAAAATGGATACAGTGAAACCAAAGGGGTTGAATGAAATCTGCAGTTTTGGGGTATTTTTATGAAATAATGTCTCAGTAACTGTTTTTTTTTATGCAATAAGAACGTTTTATATATATTGAACACATTGTAAATATATGCAAATGTCTGATGATGATGATGGAAACAGTTTGTATTTAAAGCGCCTGGTTTCATCCCACAAGCGCGCATGAGTAAGGGGGCGTGACCCCCGAAATGTCGCACAGCTTGGGATATCAATCAGTTCAGCGGTCTCAGAATTATAAAGCATTACAGCTACAATTGCATATAAAAAAATAAAGAGATGGAAAAGTGCAGGTCACACTACTAACGAGTGCGCATCATTTATATCTCACGTAGGAGTTTGAATAAGGCCTAGTTCACACAATCGTTTTTTTTGCGAGTGTACGGGCCGTTTTTTTTTGCGTTCCGTATACGGAACCATTCATTTCAATGGTTCCGCCTTAAAAACGGAATGTGTTCCATAAGCATTCAGTTTCCGTTTTTCCGTTCCGTTGAAAGATAGAACATGTCCTATTATTGCCCACAAATCACGTTCCGTGGCCCCATTAAAGTCAATGGGTCCGCAAAAAAAACGGAACACATACGGAAATGCATCTGATGCATCTGTAGGTCTTCCGTATCCGTTCCGTTTTTGCGGAACCATCTATTAAAAATGTTATGCCTAGCCCAATTTTTTTCTATGTAATTACTGTATATGCCATACTCAAAAACGGAACGGAAAAACAGAACAGAAACACAATGGAACTCAAAAACGGAACAACGGATCCGTGAAAAACGGACCGCAAAAAACTATAAAAGCCATACGTTCGTGTGAACTAGGCCTAAGATTGATACGACCGAGCAAAGTGTATGCGTTCACGAGCGGGGCCTGAGTGAGGCCGATCGTAGGTGGAATTACAGGCGGAGCGACTATTGTTGATTGAGAAATTTTACGCCAGTACGAAATGTTTTTGCAATTTTTTAAGCTCCTGTGCGAGAATATTTTGTTGCACGGGTGTTTTTACGCCACCCTCAGCTTTTGCAAATTAACTGGGGGTCATTTACAAAGACCAGCTTTTTACACAGGTCTCCGTTTCCCCCCCCCCCCGAGGCGCGCACCTCGTCATAAATTAGGTGCACCTCCAGCATTCCATGCGCCAGGGGGTAAAAACTTTAACATTTACACCCCTTTTCCAGGCGTAAATGTTAGTAAATTTGCTAGGACTAATGTCCTAGCTCCTGCCGTGCCCTTCCCAAGTGCCGAGCCCGGCACAAAAACACCCGTGCGGCAAAATATTGGGTGTTTAAAAAGTCGCCAAAAACAGTGATGAAAATGTTCGGAAATAACCCACAATAGCTTTCACGCCTGAAAACAGGTATAAAAGAGGAGTAAAAACGACTGCAGTCAGGAGGTGGAGTAGTTTATTTCCAGGTGCACAGACTGCTGGAGGTGCGCGTAATTTTTGACGAGACGCACGCATCATCATAAATTAGGTGAATCCTCCAGCAGTGCAGGGGGGAAACAGAGACCGGCGTAAAAATATCTTCTTTATAAATGCTCCCCATTATTTGCATCATTTTCTGTAGGGGCTCATACACAGGAACATATTTTTTTTTCCGTGGCCGTTCAGTTTTTTTTGTATGCAAAACCATTCACTTCACTGGGGCTGCAAAAAAAAACAAAAAAAACGGAAAGGAATCCATATGCATTCCGTGTCCATGTGTCCGTTCCACAAAAAAAATGTGTCCTATTATTGTCGGCATTACGGACAAGGGTTGGGCTGTTCTATTAGGGGTCGGCTGTTCCGTTTCCCAAAATACAGAAAGCACATGGCCAGTACCCGTGTTTTGTGGACCTCAAAACATCCAACGGTTGCGTGCATGAGCCCTAAGGAAAATGTGCCTCGTGTATATGTAGCATGTAGGCAGCACACACAGCGGGGGAGGGGCAGTTCAGGCAAGTCCCCTTCTCATTCCCCATCGGTAGCGTGAACCACGGCATTAGCAAACATGGGGCTGGGCTGTGGGTCAGGCTGCCCTTCTCTCCTGCGGGAACTGGAGCGGACAGACAGCAATCAGCGGTGTGAAAGGGGTCCTCGCAGTGATCTTTACGCCATGTAGGCTCCTGTATTGTGGATATTATATTACCTCCACGCTGTGGGGGCTTTGAGGCATTTCCAGCACCCCATAACATCCCCTCAGGGTGCTCTCACACACAAGTTTCAATGGCAGTTTTTGCACCTAAGGTTTTACTGGCATTTTTTTTAACCTCCAGATGTCAGCTGAACGTCTACGGGAAATATGAAACGCAGAACACACAAACCTGTCTGCTAATTGAGTGGCTTCTTGTGGTGGTTTTTAAAAAACGCAGCTTTTGGCATTTTTTTTCCTAGGGTTTTGACATCTCCTCCTCTATAAGAGAAAAACACCACGAGGAAAATGTGATTGTTTAAAAAAAAAAATGCCACAAGGCTGCTTTCACACTTTTTTTTTTTTTGTGGCATTTTACTTCAAGTTTGCATTTTTAGTTTTGGGGGTTTTTTTTGCTCCTTTTTTTTCCCCGCCAAAATTGCGGGCAGTTTTGGCACAAAATGGTGCCTTTACCATAAAGCTCTGCCCCTTGTCGAGCATGGCAGGGAAAAGTGTGGAAGCCCTAGACCAGGGGTGCACAACCTTTTTTGGTCTGAGTGCCACATTGTCACATCGCTCTATTTCAAGGGGCCACAAAAAAAAAAAAAAAAAAAAACATGGCGCTCATCTGCATCGGCGTATTACACAAGCCAATGCAAAGTGATTGGGGAGGAATGATCACTGCCACAGTCATTCCGCCTTCATTTAGTTATATTGATTATTGGTAGCCGATCCCTGATCACACAGAGAAATGTGCTGCCGATAATTGTAAACCTTTCATCCTGATAAAATATGCAAATCAGCCGACAAACGAACGATTCCTTGTTTATCGACTGATCAGCGGCACAATTGTACCGGCCAGATATAAGATATGAGCGCTCGCCGCTCCTATGAACACTTTTTCCCAGTAATTGTCCCGAATATTGTGCTGCAGCATGGCCCCTGAAACAGAAGAGTTATACTTACCTGCTCCCCGCCGCTCTGGTCCTCTGCACTGCCCCCATCTGCCGGTTCCTGCGCTGTTTACACCTGGCAGTGCATGGCCATGGTCACATGTACCTCTCCAGCCAATGACTGGCTTCAGCGGTGATGTGGCCACAAGCAGCATGTCACTGCTGCAGCCAGTCATTGGCTGGAGAGGTGCATGTGACCATGGCCATGCACTGCCAGGTGTAAACAGCGCGGGGACCGGCAGATGGAGGTAGCGGGGGCAGCGCAGAAGACCGGAGCGGCGGGAGCAGGCAAGTATGAACCTTTTGCTTCAGGGGCCATGCTGCAGAAACTGGTTGAAAATAATTTTTACCGGAAAAGTGGTGACATTTCCTTCCATCCTGCCTCCTATTCCTAAATCAGCGTTTTCCTTCACTGCAGAGGACGGCGCTCACTGGTTATTACCGCCTGACGGTGACGGTTTTGGTTGGTGCGGATGTTTTTTCTTTTATGAATTTTATTCTTTTTTTATATTTTTAATTTTTAATATATTTCTGCTACATGATATGTCCCCCAAGAGGTCATAAAAAGACCTCTGGGGGACACTGACCTTTTTTTTATTTTTTATTTGCACCTTTTCTTTTTATTTCTTACTTTTATTTGTATTTTTTAATATTTTACTGTATTATTTTTTTTTTTATAATTGGTTTATTACTTTTTTTTTTTAAATATGATTTTTTGCCACATAATATGTCTCCCAAGGAGGTCATAAAAAGTCTGCTGTGGGACAATGAACACTATTATTTTGCACTTTTTTCTTTTATTTGTATTTTTTTTGTATTTATTTTTTTATTCCTTTTAAATTTTTATTTTATTAGAACGTTCTATTTTTTTAAATATATTTTTGACACATATGTTCCCCAAACGGTCATAAAAAGTTATTTGTTTTGCACTTTTTCCTTTTTTCATTTTTATGGTATTTTGTTTATAATATTAAAGTTTTTTGCCACATAATATTTTACTTTTTTATTTTATTTTTATTTCGTTTTCAAATTTTTCTTTTTATAATTTTTTTTTTCATATATTTTTTTCCACATAATTTGTCCCCTAGAGGTCACTGAAAGACCTTTGGGAGACAATGAGAGACTTTTTTTTTGTACTATTTCCACTGTAACTGGGGCATCCATAGGAGCCCCAGTTACAGGGGAAACCAGCCTCCTGTGGGGGTTTGTAGAAGGCAGAGCTGATCAGGGTCTCCTGACCCTGCAGCTCTGCGCTCCTCTGCCCCAAGCCGCTCATCGCGCCGCTCATCTATCTGAGGAGAAAGCGCTTCTGCCTTCTCCTCGGCTCCCTCACTATCACTTCCAGCGGGGGGCCCGACCGGCTCCTGCTACACAATCGGCTGTGCTTCTGCCCAGGAAGACGGGGGCAGCAAAACTTGGTTCTGGGGGCCGCATGCGGCCTGCCGCGGGTTGTGCACCCCTGCCCTAGACACATCAAATTGCACCAATTTACAGCACTTTAAGACAGATTTTTGAGTGGACTCGTTAGTAAATCTCAACCAAAGTGTAGTAAGTTTTCATGTAATAATCCGATTTTATACATTTCAAGGGTCCATTCACACGTGCGTATGTGTTTTGCGGATACCGGCAATGTGCGTTCCACATTTTGTGGACCGCACATCGCCGGCACTCTCATAGAAAATGTTTTTTGTCCGCAATTGTGGACAAGAATATGACATGTTCTATTTTTTGGCGGAACGGAAGTGTAGAAATGCGGACAGCACATTCCGGCCCCATTGAATAAAATTGTGGAACTGATGCGGACCCATTTTGCGGACGTGTGAATGGACCCTAAGGGTTTCCATTCCATTTTTTACAGGTCCGTATATGGAACCATTCCTTTCAATGGGGCTTGAAAAAAAAGGGAAATGAATGTGCATTCCATGTTCATATGTCCGTTCCAAAAAAAATAGAATATGTCCTATTCTTGTCTATTTTGCAGACAAGGACAGGCATTGTTACAATGGATCCGCGAAAAAACGGATGTCATCCATTTTGTTTGTGGATCCGCAAAATACATACAGTCGTGTGCATGAGCCCTAATTCACAAGTATTCACATTTCTTGTCACATATGAAAGCAGTGTAGAACATAAGAGCATTTTACTAGTAAATTTGGGACCGTGCACCCAACTTACCCTGATTGCACCCGGAAATCGCTAAGATCTGCTCCACCTCTTTCCAGGTCCAAAAAGGAGGACTGTTGAAAAGTTTGTAGTGTGTCAGCCTGAAAAGAAGGAGAGCATAAATCCCTGGAGATCTCAGGAGGAACGTCCGGGGTCGTCACACAGCGACCGTCCTATAGACATATCATTATCATCAGGGGAGATGACAGGAACGCCGTCAGTCCGCGGTGGATCGTTCCGGCAATCACTGATGTCTCACACACATATCCTGACAGATGAGGTCAGTGCTGGAGGTGGAGGGGATGGCATCATCCAGTCAGGCCATCTTCTTCTCTCTTAGGGCATAGTCACACACGGCTGATGCGTTACAGAATTTTCTGTGACTGAAAATCGTTAGTTTTGTTTTCTCCTGCAGCAGATGCAAGTTTTTCTGCAGGCTCCATTTAGATGAATGGGACGGTCACAGAAATTTCTGCAACAAATCTGCCGCCTGTAAATGAGAAAATATTAAAACATAGGGGGGGGGGGCATTTATTAAGTAGTCTATGCTAGTTGTTAGCATAAAAAAGTCATAAGACCTCATTTTGCAACTTTTTAAACGCTGTCCTTGCCATTTGAGAGAGTCGCGGGAGTGTCAGGCAAATTTACTAACATTTACACCTGAAAATAAGGGTAAAACAGGCTGGAGTACATTTCACAGCAGGTGCAGGGACTACCGGAGGAGGTACGCCTAATTTACGAAGAGGCCTGCGCTTCGACATAAATTAGCGCCCTTCCTCCGGCAGCGCAGGGGATACCAAGGACCTACGTAAAAAGCTGCTGTTTGATGAATGACCCCCGTAGAGTACTGCAGATTGTCCTATAGGTTTCGCAGCTGATTTTTATCTTGCCAAGGGAGGCCTTATCTGGACAGCGATGCTGTGCAGGTATTACATGGTATTAATCTGCTGCAGCGCCTCTCTGTTCTGGTTCGTAGACTATCAAGATTTATATCTTTTGTTTACTGAACTTCTGGTCAGTTTCCCACATGAACCCCCTGAGGAACTCAAGTTGGGGGAAACGCGTCGGGGTAAAAGGGAAAAAACCTCAATGACTAGGGCCTATCAGGGCGAATCAGGATAGGCACGAGGACGGAGAGGCTCCACCATCAGGAGTTGTCTCCGGGCTAAGGCCTCTTGCACACAAAAACGTGTGCAGCCTGTGGCTGTGCTGCGGCCTGCAAATTGCAGCGGATCGCGGACCTATTCACTTTAATAGGTCCGCGATCCGGCCGTTCCGCAAAAAGATAGGACATGTTCTATCTTTTTGTGGAACGGAAGTACGGGACGAAACCCCACGGAAGCACTGCGTAGTGCTTCCATTCCGCATCTCCGGATTTGCGAACCTTTGCACATGTTAATGAAACATTTATTAATAGTTTAAGCTGGCCATACATGTTCAGTGGCTGCCGGCAGAACGATTGTCTGGCTGACGGCTATGTCTTCTGACTCCCCCACACACATAAAACATACATGTTCCGTTCAGTCAAACATGTATGTACAGTATATTCAATGGGGAGAAAGGAGAAAGTGGCTGCCAGACAATTCTGCCTGTGGGTTATTACCCCGGAGAACAAAAGTATTGAGCGAAGAAATTCAATTCACCTGATCCTTCTTTCCCTCGACGTCACCTGTCGAAGAAGAGTCAGGAGCTCCCCATACACATTAGGTTGTCGGCAAAGCACGCCGTTCTAGGCAGGCTCAGCTGGCAATACACTAATATGTACGGGGGCCTTTACACACTTTTTTGACTCATCCAACAAGAAGAAGTGGGTTAAATGTGCCAATGTACCAAATTGTGGTGCATGTTACTGGCGTAACGTAAGCCAACTAAAGTATTGTTTGCAATTGGACTGAAAACTGGCTGAAGGACCGTGTCCAGAGAGTCCTGGTCAATGATCCCTATTCAGATCGGTCCCGGGTTATAAGTGGTGACCCCAAGGTTCAGTGCTGGGTCCTCTATTATTTTATAATTTATAATGATATTGAGGACGGGAGTAATAGCGCCATATCTATTTCTGCAGATGACACTAAGCTGTGTAGAACTGTACGGTCTATGGAAGATGTCCACACACTACAAGCTGACTTGGACGCTCTGAGTGATTGGGCATCAACTTGGCAAATGAGGTTCAATCTGGACAAATGTAAAGTTCTGCATCTTGGTAGTAATAATCTCTGTGCTTCATATGTCCTAGGGGAGGTAACACTGGGAGAGTCACTTATAGAGAAGGATTTGGGTGTCCTTGTGGATGGTAGATTAAATAACACCACAACGTCAATCAGCTGCTTCTAAGGCCACCAGGATATTGTCTGCATTAAACGAGGCATGGACTCGAGGGGCAGGGATGTAATATTACCACTTTACAAAGCGTTGGTGCGGCCTCATCTGGAATATGCAGTTCAGTTCTGGGCACCAGTCCATAGAAAGGACGCCCTGCAGCTGGAAATAGTACAGAGGAGAGCGACTAAACTGATGAGGGGCCTGGAGGGTCTTAGTTATGAAGAAAGATTAAAAGAATTGAATTAATTTAGTCTTGAGAAGAGACGTCTAAGGGGGGACATGATTAACCTATACAAATATATAAATGGGCCATACAAAAAATATGGTGAAAAATTGTTCCAAGGGGGCGCTGCCTCCGACTGGAGAGGAAAAAGTTCAGTCTACAGAAGCATTAAAGCTTCTTTACTGTGAGAACTGTGAATCTGTGGAATAGACTTCCTCAGGACGTGGTCACAGCAGGAACAGTGGACGGTTTTAAAAAGGGTTTAGACTAATTCTTAAAAGTAAAAAACATTAATGCTTATGAAAACCTGTAGAAATCGGAGTCTCACTTCCTTCTGGGATTCGCCTCCCGACCGATCCCTTGGTTGAACTTGATGGACTTATGTCTTTTTTTTTCAACCGTCTTAACTATGTAATAGTTGGTACAAACTTAAGCCTCATGCACATGGCTGTTGCCCGACCGTTCCGTGCATAATTGCTGTCCCCAATGCATAGGCACCATGAGTGCGGCTGCCGCAGATGAGTCCAGACCCATTCAACTCTAATCGGTCCGTGATCCATACGCTTCACAAAAAAAACACTCTGTAGTGATTCCATGGGGTTCCGCGCCTCTGTTCCGCACCGAACCTTCCAGATTGCGGTCCCCTTCATGTGAAGGGGTCCGCATCCATGATACGGTGCACAAACGGCCGGTGCCTGTATATTGGGGTCCCGCCGTTTGAGGGTTGCAATACGGGCAATGGACGTGTTCATGAGGCCTCAGACTAGACAGTCTAAAGATTACGCTGATTTATCATCTAGCATCAGACACTGTCTAGTCTAAGTTTAGACTGTCTAAAAAAAATTGACACGATTAGTAAATGTGCCGCACTGGGGGCCATTTACTAAGGGACTTGCAACTATTTTAGGCGTAAAATAGTTGCAAGTCCCTTTTTTTACCAACCGTGTGACAATACTTAGGCGCACGGCTGGTTTTACGCCGTGTACACCGGCTGGGCATGGAAGGGGCAGGGGCATGCCAGGGCTCCAGACCTCAGGCCTAATCTAGGCCTGAGCGCAGGTTCTGTGCTGTACGGTGCAAGTGTCCACCTTCCATAAACCTCACCAAGCGCACGTCTTATTTGGAGGCAGATAAACATTGAAAACTATCAGCTAACGGACACTTTCTATAGCCTCCTCATAACGTAGAAAGCGGACCTGATTATCAGGCATTCTGGATTATCAGACAGTTATAGACAAGTAAAAAAAACCACAATTATAAGGGGATTACCTTTAGGGTTCCCACGGAGCAGCCGACTGCTAATGGTTGCTTGGTTCTGCGGGTGAAATTGGAGTTTACCTGAAACACAGCGGGGCCATTAAAAATCAAGGTAAAAATGCACAAAAGAAACAAGTGGCAGATTATCAGATGTCATAATAAAGGGAACTTCTCTGTACAATACCACATCTACCAGGCAGAATATCATCCAAACAGGACTTGTAAATCCCAATGTAAATCTAATGCATTTCAATGTCTAAGGCCTCATGCACATGTGGGGCTCTGCTATTTTACTGCTAGATGCAATATCCCTTAAAGAGGACCTTTTTACCGCTCCTGACAGGCCTGTTTTAATAGCTTCATGCATTTCCTATATAACAACAGTCCTGGAGCATCTATTCCTATGGCTCTATGTTGTGCCATTCCTTTATTATTTCTACTAGAAGTTATGACTGAATTGCTAGCAGTCTGCAGTAAGGGTACAGAGGGGCGGTAACCAGTTGGGGGCGTGTACCTGCACAGACTCGCTCTGTCCAATCAGTGCTGCCATTTTCACATTATGCAGGTACACGCCCCCAACTGGTTACCGCCCCTCTGTACCCTTACTGAAGACTGCTAGCAAGTCAGTCATAACTTCTAGTAGAAATAATAAAGGAACGGCACAACATAGAGCCATAGGAATAGATGCTCCAGGACTGTTATTATATCGGAAATGCATGTAGCTATTAAAACAGCCATGTCAGGAGTGGTGACAGGTCCTCTTTAATATTGCTGCTGATAGAACATTGTGCAATTTTTTACTTTATACTGAATAAAATTGGGGACATGCAGCCCCATAGAAGTCTACTGACACTATATTACAGTGCTGAATAACTCCTGTACAATGCGGTAATACGCCTATGTGATGGAGCAGGGGTCAGAGCTCTGTGCATGGTGCCTGTGCCACTCCAGATCAATCACCATACAGCCTTTGTAAAGTACTGCAGTACAGGCTCCATTGTACTTCATGAATATTTGTGATTTTGGTGTGCTGTCACGTTTTGGTATTTTTAGACATTTTGCATTTTTATTTTAAAAAAAATCTGGATTTTTGTTTGCTGCTCCATATGTTGCCTGGAAGTCTATGAAAATTATTAAATGTAGATTTTTCATAGTGACCTTTTTGCATTTTTTTTTTGGGTCAATGGCTACTTTGAAATCGCGGCATGGTCTGGATCTGGCATTTTTTCCCTCATTGTCCAGCACTTTTTTCCCACTTTTGTGTGGCGAGTTTTTAATGCCGTTTTTTTACCGATGCATTTTTTGCATACTGCTTTACAGAGTAAATGACAGTAAAGAAGGGCACATACTTTTCTAGGTAAGGCTACTTTCACGCTAGCGTTAAAATTTTCCGGTATTGAGATCTGCCGTAGGGTCTCAATACCGGAAAAATTCATTGTCAATGGGAACAAAATGTAACTGAACAGAACGGAGCGCTCCAAAATGCATTCCGTTCCGTTCACGTACCAGAGAGCAGCGTGCCGCTGTTTGCTTTCCGTCCTGCGATGTGGAGCGTTTTCTCTGACACAATAGAAAATGGATCTGTCCCCCATTGACTTTCAATGGAGTTCATGACGGATCCGTTTTGGCTATGTTAAGGATAATACAACCGGATCCGTTCATAACAGATGCAGACGGTTGTATTATCAGTAACGGAAACGTTTTTGCTGAACCCTGCCGGATCCAGCAAAAACGCTAATGTGAAAGTAGCCTCAAAATTAAAAACATTTGTGCTCAAACATTATTTGGCCAAAAATAGCTAAAAAAAAAAAAAGGCCTAAAAAGAGCTGCACCAAAAAGCTATTTGCGGCACCCTTGGTCATTCTAGGAAATGTTCCAGGATCTGCTGCTATGACTCCGCTAATTAGGTTTTTCGTACACAAGATTTTAAGGGGCACGAGGTTAATCGAAAAAGGTCAGATTGGATTTAAAGGGTCATTAACTTTTCAAAAAACTCTTGATATGTCGTAGAGATATATCAAATGTTTTGATTGATGCGGGGTGGAGCACTGAGACCCTCACTGATCCCTACAAAGAAGGGAAAGAAGCGACTCCATAAAAGTCTATGGGCTCGTCTCGATTCCGTCCGCAGTATGCACACGCTTCTCTCCCCTCCATCTAGGGATCAGAGGGGTTCTCAGACCACCAAAGTTATTTGAAAAGTTAGTGACCCTAGTGACATTAATAGTTATGTCTAGGACCTGTAGTGTACACCCATCAGCCATAACATTTAATACGCTGAGAGGTATAGAAGATAACAACTGCAACTGTCAAGGGGGGGGGACATATTAGGCAGCAACTGAACTGTAAATGGGCCAACGTAAGAATCTGACCAAGTCAGAGCAGCTCCAAATTTACAGGACTTGTCGGGTGTTCCCTTTCTACAATGGTCAGTAACTACCCAAAGTGGACCAAGGAAGGACAGCTGGTAAATCGGTGACAGGGTGATCACGTCCAAGGCTCACTGATGTGTGTTGGTCACGTTATCCCACAGAAGAACCACTGTAGCTCCAATTGCTGAAGACGTTCCTGCTGTCTAGGACATAAAGGTGTCAGAACCCACAAGGCATCACAGCCGGCTGGGTACGGGGTGGTGTAGCCGCAGACCGGTCCGAGTGCCAGTGCTGACCCTGTCCACTGCTGAGAGCACCAACAATGGGCCCGTTAGCATCAGAACTGGGCAAAGGAGCGATGGAAGAAGGCAGCCCGGTCCGATGAATTATATTGTGCGCACGGCCGGGTGCGTGTAAAGCCCTTACCAAGGGAAGGCATGGCCACAGGTGCACTATGGGAAGAAGACAAGCTGGCCGAGGCAGCGTGACGCTCGGTGCAATGTTCTGCTGGGAAAACTTGGGTCCTGGCAAGATGCAGATGTGACACGCACCAACTACCTAAACATGGCCGTGGTACACCTAATGGCAGCGGCCTCTTTCACTAGGATAATGCCCCAGCCACACTGCAAAAAAATTGTTCATAAAGGATGAATACGGAAAAATATCTCACTCCGATCGTCATCTGTGGGTTGTGATGGAAACATAAGTCCGATGCATGGAGGCCGCACCAAGCATCTGCTGCTAACATCTTGGTGCCAGATGCCACAGGACACCTCAGATGTCTTGTGGAGCCCATGCCTTGAAAAATCAGCGAGGGGGAGCTACACAATATTAGGCAGGGGGTTTTCAATTTTCTCACCTAAGGTACCTGTACTAAGCCCATCCCCCATCTCCTTCTCATCCCTATCTTACAGAACCCGCAGCACTGCAAGTCTCAGCACAACCTGCCAGACTCTCCTTACAGGTGGACTCCCTCTACAAAGGTGCCGGTGATCCTGATCTTTATGACAGTCATCAGCGCAATGTGTTTTGCAATCCAGGGCAGGTTTCATGCTCCTTAATGGCTTGCACTGCTCACGTGCTGAGAAAGGGTTAATCCCAAGGCCATCGCAGGCCGAGTATTAACTGCAAACAGCGAGGACTCGCGGAGGGATCGGACAGGCCTGGGTGTGTTTGGGCGTCATCTGAAATTCTCTGCGCCTAAGTGGTGATTACGGGAGAAGGGTTTAGTCCTAATAAATGGGATGTGTGCGGGTCGTTTGTACAGAGAAGTATAGACCCTCCTTTGTGACCAGCACTCCCCCCACCACCTCCACCCCTCTTATGTGACATGACAATCCCTCTTCCTATTAGAGTATCTGCTGGGTGCAAGCATCAACATGGAACTGGCGGCAGCGATCGCCTTAACACGGTGCACGGCTCACCAGCAAATATCTAGCAGTCCTTAAATGCCTTGCACCAGGAGACCCTTGCAGCGAACATCCAATCCGTGCACCAGAAACACTGCTGCTCGCCCCTTCCTAAACTCTCACATCCTTCCCCCAGCTGCTATTTACGGCACCCACAACTCCAAGGTTACTTCACATACGGAGGATCTTCCTAAGGACGGATGATGGAGAACTCACCAGAATACGTCCAGGCGTTCACACGTCTTCCCCTGAAATAAAGCAAAAAAATTGCCAGTAAGTAAATGAGTCCCTGAGCCGTCCTCCTCTGTAATCAGCCATTTCATGCTTACTTCTGTTCCTGGAAAAGCTGGGTAACAATGCTACGTGGCTGCCACCCAGCTTCCCTGACCACTGGATGAAAGACCTAAGATACATCCCCCGGCATCTGTTTAAAGGCTCATGCACACGACCTGCTGTCCACAAATTGCAGATCCGCAAAAAACACGGATGCCACCCATGTGCGTTCACCAATTTGCGGAACGAAATGGGCCGCCCATAATAGAAATGAACGGACAGGAATAGGACATGGTCTATTTTTTTTTGCGGGGCCACAGAATGGAGCAACGGATGCGGACAGCACGCGGAATACTGTACGCATCTTTTGTGGCACCATTGAAGTGAATGGGTCCGAATCCGAGCCGGACATTCCAGTGCATAGATAAAGCCACATTCAGGATCATGGGAAAGCTGGGATACTGTCCTGGTGACATCCCTAAGGGTCCATTCACACGTCCGTTGTTTCTTTCCTGATCTGTTCCGTTTTTTGCGGAACAGGTCTGGACCAGTTCTGTACCCATTCATTTTCAATGGGTCCTGAAAAAAAATCAGACATTGAGCTGTCCGATTTTTTTCAGGACCCATTGAAAATGAATGGGTACAGAACTGGTCCAGATCTGTTCCGCAAAAAAACGGAACAGATCAGGAAAGAAACAACGGACGTGTGAATGGACCCTAATGGTGGTGTCACCCAGCTTTCCCAGACACAGACAGAAAAAGCTGGACAGCAGGATGTCAGATCCACATGACTGACTAGATCTAATCCAGGCAGAAAAAACGATGGAACCAAGTAGTCGGCTGGAATCGGATTGTGACAGGGACTACAAGTCGCAGCATGCTCTCAGCGTTCGACCTGAAGAGGGGGAGCAATCATCTGATTCCTTCTCCTCGCTTCCGGGTTCTGCTCCGGCATCTGTCCACCTTCATTCGGTGTGGATCATAGAGATGGGACCCGCATCTGTCCTGTCCTGTGAATATTCCATAAATATCTGTGATGGGAATACCCCTTTAACTTGGGTGTCCCTCAATTTATACCATAATGCTGCCATTCGCTGACAGGAAGCAGAGATCTTACAAATGTTGAGAAACTGAAATACAAATGGTGGTCTGCTTTTATGCAAATAAAGCTCTAAAGTTCTGCAACTTTCTAATGTTCTAATGTTTCAATAATGCAGAATCTCTGCTTGCTGTCAGTGAATTGATACATTCTGTATACATCTAGGAGGCAAAAAAAAAAATGTGCCCTAACCTAATACCCCCTCACAGCTGAAAGATTGGTGAAGTATATACATGGGCAGCACAAATCTCTCCCCTGTCCTGATCGTTTGCTACAATGTATCAGTGCAGATAAGGCCTGTTTCATACTTGCGTTGTGGCAATGAGGTCAGTTTTGTCCCCATTCATTGTCAATAGGCACAAAACTGATCAGGATGCGTTCCGTTCCGTTTTGTTGCGTTTTTTTTTTCACAGGACACAAAACCACTGCAAGCTGAGGTTTTGTGTCCGGTCTGCGAAACGGAACAAACCGGATCTGGCATGAAAATTACTGTAAGTCAATGATGCCGAATCCGGTTTGTTCGCCGGATCCAGCCAAAATGGATGCATCCAGATGGGTTAAATGGCACGGATCCGTTTAATTCCAGTTTTGAAATACTCTGCCGGATGCCAAAACCGGAATGCCACAACGCAAGTGTGAAACAGGCCTAAAAAGTATCAGTATAAAAGCAGCATAAAGCAGCAGCAAAGTAAATGTAAAATTTGCATTTATTCTGTGCAGAATTTGACCTGCTGTGCGGATTTCACAATGAAAAGAGCGAGATAAAAATCCACAACAAAATCCAAGTATCACATGCAGGTTTGGTGCGGAAACGTAGAATTAATAGCGTGAAAATCCTATTTAACATCGCGCACCAGTACCATCCCAGGCTACCTGCACACAGGTGCCGCTATCTTGCAGAACGTCTACACGAAATTCCAGGCATTTCTGCACCAAACACTGCATGTGATACACATATTTCGCTTCACTTTTTTCTGCATGAGAATCCACGTGGAAATACTGCGCGTAATCCACAACGTGTGAAGACAGCCTTATGGTACGGTCACAGCAGAATTGTGCGCACAAGACCTGCAGCATTTACAGTAGCAGCAAAGTGGAAAGTGTCAGCAATGAAATCCGCACAGCTACGGGGATTTTAAGTCCGCAGCATATCAATTTTTGCAAATTTCTGACACGGATTTCACCTTTAAGGCTAAGGCTCTTGTCGCCAAAAAGTCGCGGAACTTTTTTTGTAATGATAGTCAATGATGTTGCACTGCAACGTGTGACACGCGGCGACTGGGACGCGACAGTCACAAAAAGTCCATCCAAGCTGCATTTTTGTGCGACTGTCGCATTGCAGTCGTAGCACGTCACAGTGCGACACCATTGACTACCGTTATTAAAAATGTCACGTGGCATTGGTGCGACATGAATATTGTGCGAAACATGTCACAGCGTAGTTGGTCCCTTTTTGTCGTGTGACTAATTGTCGCCGTTTAGTCCTAGCCTTAAAAATGCAGCATTTCTGTACCGAAAATCCGCAGCAAACACGTTACATTTCGGCCTCTGGATGTAAAAAGAGTGAGGGAGATTTATCCAACTAGTGTAAAGGAGAACTGGCTTAGTTGCCCATAGCAACCAATCAGATTCCACCTTTCATTTTCCAAAGGAGCTGCAAAAAATGAAAGGTGGAATCTGATTGGTTGCTATGGGCAAAGTCTATTACAAGGTTGTACAACTTTCCATTACACAAATGGCAACAACTCCTGGTCTCTATATATCCCCTCCCCCATTGTCTGCGTCATCTGCTCATTTTCAAGTTACTAATTTAAAGCAAAAACAGGATCAGACGGATATTTAAAACGCAAGTGTGCACAGAGCCGTAAGCAACTTATACACTGTATAGATTAGAAGAGTCCGGATTATGCGGAGCGACGCGGACACAAATACATATGGAGCGTAGACCGAAGGCCTAGAGCTGCCATGCTGAAATCATTACTACAGTACAGGCGTGAATCTGTTTTCTCATTGTGAACCTAAGGGCTCAGGCACACTGCCACATTTTGCTCCCGTGTCCAATCCACATTTCTTGAAGATTGCAGACAGACCCATTCATTTCCATGGGTCCACAAAAAGAACGGACAGCACGCGGATGTCATCGGTGTACTGCCCGCATCCCTATGTCCCTTCCACAAATTATACAACATGGCCTGTTCTTGCCCATATTGTGGACATGAATATTAGTTTCTAGCTATGGGAGTGAGGAAATTGCGGAATGTACGTGGAAGGTTTACGTATTTGGTGGATTCGCGGACCACAATACGGACATAGTTGTGTGTATGAGCTCTAATAAAGACAACCCCTGTCCATAGACCTATCAGCCATAGCACTAAATTGGTTGTGCAAGAATGGAGGGAGGGGAGTTGGGCAACCCCCATACTTGGCTGGACCTGTAAAAGGAAGCTTGCCAACCCCCCCCCCCCCCCCCCCACACATCCCATTCTTGCACAGCCCTCTTAAAACCTTAGACTGTGCTGGTCCCTCTCATGCTGTCCAAGCATTTCTGACCCATGAAGACATAAATCCCAAAAGACCTCTGAAGGTGTCCTGTGGTATCCAATCCTGTAAATAGTAAGCTGTGAGATGCGGCCTCCATGAATTGTACTCGTTTTTCTAGCACATCAAATAATTATTGGACTAAGATCTGGAGAACTTGGGGACAACTCATCACCTTCATCTCTTTGTCATGTTCCTCATTCCTGAATCATTTTTGCAGTGTGCCCGGGACGTTATACTGCTTAAAGAGGTCTGTACAATGTTTAGGTAGGTGGTACGTATCATATCCACATGAGGCCAGGACCCAAGGCTTGCATCAGAACATTGTCCAGTGGATCACACTGCCCACAGTGCACCTAGTGCCATCTCCTCCCCAGGTAAGTGACAAGCACACATCCAGCCGTCATATAATGTGATTCATCAGATCTGGCCACCTTCTTCCATTTCTCCATGGTTCAGTTCTGATGATCATGTGTCTATGTAGGTGTTTTCAGCTGAGGACAGGGATCAGCATGGGCTCTCTGACCGGTCTGCGGCTACACAGCAATGTCACGGACGTTCCCGTGGCAGGTACCAGGAGATCGGAGAGACTGGCAACTGGTGGGTTAAATTGAAAAGTTCACTGTGGATCTTATTGTGTGGGTGTTTTGGTGAATGCCACACCCCTTGCTTCAGATGTTACTTGTTGGTAATTTACCTTTCCCATAAGTAGCCGCTTCTCACTCTTGGAGGTGCGGTTTATAGATTTTCTTCCTGTCTTCTAACCAGCTGGTCGGTTGTACTCTGTGGTGCTTCTGGAGTTGCTAGTTTTCTACTTTCAGATAAGTCTTGTCTGTTCTTATTGTTTTGTGTTTGTTATATTCCCTGTTGTTTGTATCTGGGCCTGAGACAGAGACTTCTATTCGTCCATCTGGGGAGGAATGGGTTGTCTCTGGTCCTAACCTTATTCCAGGGTCTTATAGGGATATAAGGGCCTAGGCATCCTGCATATGAATATTCCTACCTTCAAGGTCTATTCATATTGATAGATAGTTAGGGCTCGGATTAGGGTTGTTTAGGAGGTGACCTGTTCCTTCCCTAGTTTCCAGGCCCAGTTACTGTTCCCCTTCCCTCCTGTGTTCAGTGTGGAGTTTTTCCCCCACACTGATCGTGACAAGCAAGCTCCGATGTCCTGTTTGTCCTGACACCTTTTTTATCATAGCCAGCAGTGACTTTTTCAGCAGCTCTTGGGACCAGATGGACTAATCTTCACTCCCACACACATCAATTAGCCTTGGCCACCCATGACCTTGGGTTCGCTGGTTGTCCTTTGAACCACTGCATTCCGGTGACATCCCACAAGACCTGCCATTTTTGGAAGTATTCTGAGCCAGTCGTTGCCATCACAATTTGGCCCTTGCCTAAGTCACTCAGATTCTTACGCCTGCCCGTTTTTCCTGCTTCCTTCCAATTTTTGCTGCTGTTATCCATGTCGCTCTTGGGTTTGTCCATCCGTGCTTTGAACTGACATTGGAATTTGGTATCTTTCCAGTATCACCACAGATACTGTTCACTGAATTTTTGGGAGTCTTTTCAGGCAGGCGCAATGGCCAGAACTTGGACTAACTAAAGTGACGGCTTGCTTTGGAGCTGCCTGTGAAAGAACAAATCTCCCAAACAATATAGAAAATAGGTGATAAGTGGAGAAGAAGGCGGATGACCCACGCAGGCCACACGTGGAGCCAGCCTCCTCAAGATGAACCAGATATACACCACAGTTCCAAGGAAATACTTAAATCCGGCATCAGTAGGACCTACAATAAAACTAGTGACATTTCTTAAATCCAGCATTTGATAATCTGGAAAGACTGAAGTCTCCTTAATTATAAGCATTAGCTAATGGGTTATTCCCATCTGGACACTGAGGGAACTCATAGAAGAGAATGGAGAAACCCACACATGCAAGGCCCCCTCTCCATTCCCAGTGGCGCAAGACAGGGTTCCGTTCTCAAGACAGCTGTGAGGCCCAAAGGTAGGACCCACACCTATATGCCATAAATGTCCACATGGCAATACCCCTTTAATTAAAGGGATAATCCATGCATGCTTGCCTCTCCGCAACTCCCATAGACTTTAATGAAGAGGGCCACGTACAAGTGCAGTGACTGTCCACTGAAGTACGCAGCAGCTGGAAATCAGTGAAGAGGGGTCACCAGGGACTCGCACCCATAATGTCCTGTGGATGTTCTATAAATGCCTTACATGAAGTTCCAATAGACATTCCATCTTTTTTTTGGCTGACCCCTCTCCTTTGAAGGGATCCCCGGCAATGTAATTGAAAAGGGATATCAACCAGTCTGATCATGTTATACCTCGACAGAAGCGGAACCTGAGACGTATTGTACAAAGACTGATAAATTACAGGAGCCAGCTCCGAATGCCATATCGTTAATGGTGAACTTGATTGGGGATACATGGCGGCCAAAGATCACAGCATCCTAAAAGCCCCCTTGACACGAGCGAGATTTCCGTGCGGGTGCAGTGCATGAAGTGAACGCGTGGCTCCCGCACTGAATCCTGAACCATTCATTTCAATGGGTCTGTGCACAGGAGCGTTGTTCTTCACGAATCATGGCAGCATGTTCTATATTAAGCATTTTTCAAGCAGCCCTGGCCTCATAGAAGTGAAAGGGGCTTCAGTGAAAAATGCATTGCATCCGGATGCGGAAAAAACTGAAACACTGAACGCAATTGCAGATAAAACTGACTGAACTTCCGTGCAAAAGCATCCGTTTTTTTTCCTGAACAGACCCTGAGAGAATCAGTAACGCTTGTGTGAAAGAGGCCTAACACTACTGTACTGTACATCGCAACGTAATAAAAGTTTAAAAGTCAGGTTGTAAATCACAAGCCATGACCCAACAGGTTTGTGTTTCGGATCCTGTTAACTTGCAAGTCCCAATGCACCCCCATGCGCTCGGCAGTGTGCACTGCGGTCTGGGCGACATCGGTCATGTAGCCCACAGCTTAATGGCCACTAGACGTACATACAGAGGACTCCTGATTCATGGCCTCCTGCATCTCTCCAGCAATGTAAGACTGAGCTGCTGATTTAAAGAGTTTATCCCTGCCACTTCTTATTAATGCAGAGCCTTGGGGAGACACTGACAACCCCAATGCTCCGCCAAGCCCCCTACTCCCCCACCTCAAAGCCGACGTACAGTTCAGCGATATCAACGTCTCATCACGAGGTTTCCACAGCAACTCAGATAGTGAAATTCTGCCCCCCGCTCGATTATCAGGCTTTCCCAGCTCTATCTATGTAGAGGAAATCAGTCGTGTAAAGTCCGAATAGAACAAGCCCCTCTGGATGGTTAACGCAGCGGCTGCAGGAACACATAGGCATCAGCATTGTTGTCCCCAGTCAGCGATGGCTCGAGGAGTCGCTAAAGTGGATGATTAATTTATCCCGTCATTACAGCCAGAGCCCTGTTTCTGCCTCGTGTTAGGGAATCTCAGTGCAGAAGTTCAGCATGAAACCTCCAAGCAGAACAGTCCACCGAGACGTCACGGGAGACACGGCGTCAGCACCGTCTCTGCACCGGGATCTGATGTCACAGCTGGATTACACCGGATGCTCAGTAAAGAGAACAGCATTTAGAGATTCAGCCAAAACTGTCTAAAAAATAGAAAAGACGGGGCCTCAAAGCAGCAGTAAAATGGAGCCCTACCCCTCGTTGTGGCACACATCATCATAACCATTCACCCAGAGAGGAGGGTGCATGGAACCCCTCACCTCCTCCCTTGATTGCTACCATTGCTGTGCCTGAATGCTGAGGCAAACTGCACTGTAACGGTGAGCCCTGCCATGGACCCGCAGCCTCAGGGTAATCCTCTGAGGGGAGCATGCCCTGCAAAATGTAATTACCATAGATGCAAAGACTATCAGCACCACGGCATGTCTAAGCACAGAAGTGTCACTTAAAGGGGTTATCCAATCCCTATAATGACCCCCAGAATGCTCGGGCCCCTCCTGTAGAGCATACTTACTTGCTCCCTCTGGATGCCTGCACGGCCGCCGCTGCATCTCTGTCACGCGGATGAAAACATCCAGCGACGGGGGTTGGCGCAGCCAATAGCAAGCCACGACGGTGACCAGCATCCCTAGCAGCTAAGAGGGTTAGTCACCGTCACTCCCTCTGGATTCCTGCACGGCCACCGCTGAATCTCCCCGTTGCATGGATCAAAACATACGTCGATGGGCGGGGGGGCGGGGGGTTAGAGAATGTGCAGCCAATAGCGGACAGTGACGGTGGCTTGCTATTGGCTGCGCCAACCCCCGTCGCCGGATGTTTTCATCCGCACCACATAGAGATGCAGCGGCGGCCGTGCAGACATCCAGAGGGAGCAGGTAAGTATGCTCTACAGGAGGGGCCCGGGCATTCTGGGGGTCACTATAGGGATTGGATAACCCCTTTAAGTGACAATTCTGTGCTTAGACATGCCGTGGTGCTGATAGTCTTTGCATCTATGGTAATTACATTTTGCAGGGCATGCTCACCTCAGAGGATTACCCTGAGGTTGCGGGTCCATGGCAGGGCTCACCGTTACAGTGCAGTTTGCCTCAGCATTCAGGCACAGCAATGGTAGCAATCAAGGGAGGAGGTGAGGGGTTCCATGCACCCTCCTCTCTGGGTGAATGGTTATGATGATGTGTGCCGTGGAGCAGGTAAGTATGCTCTAGAGGAGCCGTCTGGGCATTTTGGGGGTCATTATAGGGACTGGATAGCCCCTTTAAAGATTCTGGGCCCCAATGCAAAATCTGTATCGGTGCCCTTCCAACCATCACATACCATTTAGAGTACTGCTGTCCCGTTAAATTGCATATGGATGTTTGGTTCTCCACTGGAACCAGGGCCTGGGTGCATTTCTTCAGCCCATATAGCGGAGCCAATGGCAGTTTCTGTTGCCAGCTTAGATTGTTTTTACAGGCTCCTAATATTGGTGACTAAACCTCAGAAGTCATCAATACCCAATTGATGGGGGTCACCCTTGATCAGCCATTCCCTACAGCTGCCAGAACAGACCCCAAATCACATCTCCGTGCAGAGTGTAGTGGTCGCACCGGTTACTGCAGCTCCGCTTCCGATTGGATAGAACAGGAGCGGCGCAGACAGTACACTATGTGCAGAGCTTCCGGCTCCATTCAAAGCGCTAGTCCTGGCAGCGGCAGGAGACAGCTAATCGGTGGGAGTGCTGGGTGGGGTGTCGGACCCCCACCAACTGGATATTGATGATTTAGCCTGAGGTTTGGTCAATATTTGGAGGCCTAAAATCTGCTGCCAAAAACTACCTGTTTTTAGCTAATGATCTGCTGATTTTTCTGCTGTGGATTTTGCACTGTGAGCGTACGCTCTATATTGTCCTCCGTTCCTGGTCTGTTCTTGGCTTTGGCTTCAAAAACTCTGTAAACCCAGTGTTAAAGGGGTTGAGGAAGATTTTCTTTTAAATGCCCCCCTTCCCCCGCCCAGCGGTACCTGATCTATACTTACCTGCTCCCTGCCGCTCCATGTCACTATTGGGCCACGTCTCTTGGGAAAATATCACTGCTGAGGCCAGTCATTGGCTGCGGACAACTCTATCCAAGCAGAAGTAGACATATGAGGACCAGAAGTCCAGTGAAAACAGCCCCGGGGGCCACAGAGCCAAAGCTCTTCACAGGTACCGCTGGGTGGTGGCGGAATAAAAAAAAAAATCTCGAAAAACCCCTTTAAAGGGTTATGAATCCTGTGCTTCTGTTCACCTCCTCCAAAGAAAATTGGGGGTTCCTTCACTAGGCAGTATTACATTCTCCTGGGCAGTATTACATTCTCCTGGGCAGTATTATTAGTGCATCTAATAGTTACCCCAGTTATAAAATGGTCTCTCTATTGAACACTTCGCTATAACACCTTAAAGGGGTTGTCCGGCCTAGGAGCTGAGAAACCAAATAGTTGGTACCCGTGTCCAAAAAAAACACTCACGTGTCCGCAGTCCCACCTTTCCCACATCGCTCCTCGTGCCCACCAGACTTGGTCCCATGACTGCCGCAGCCATTGCTGGCCTCAGTGGTCACAAGTGCGAGATGGCATGTCACCAGCAGGCCAGACAGTCCCTCTAAAGCCAGCAAGCTTCTATCAGGTTAGACATTCCTTCATTACTAGACTACTGGTCCTTCAAGGGGTTGTCCGGGATTGGGGATATTGGAGTAATAGTCCTAGAGTGACATACATATGACATACATGCATGCCCTACCTTTGCCACATATTTCTGAAGCCCCGTTTTCATATAGCACATTCTTAGCCGGAAGTGACTGTTTTCTTATACCCAGGTCTCGAAGCCTCTTCTTCTGGCTGCCAGGAACCCCGGTGACGTCACCGGCACTGATGGGCGGGCTTTAGCCAGTAAAACGGCTAGGGCAGCGCTAAAGCCCGTCCATCAGAGCCGGGCACGTCACCGAACACACTGCCGGGCGGAAGCCTCCACCCGGCAGTGTGTTATTGTAAACAAAAGAGCCTTTGCTCTGCGCGATTTAAGGAGAGCATCGGAGCATGAACTGTTTCGATGCACAAGTCAGGGGGGCTGCCTGGGTGAAAATTGAGGTTTGTCCGGGACAACCCCTTTAAGGGTACAACTACACTGCGACATGTGTCATACGACATTTACGTAAAAGAAATGTCGCGCAACATTTTTTGCAACGATATTCTACGGTGTCGCACCGGGACATGCAACGTGCTGCTCCAACTCGGATGGATTTTTGTGCGACTGCCGTTTCGCAGTACATCACATGTTGCGGTGCGACACCATAGACAATCATTACAAAAACTGTTGTGTGAGAAATGTCGCAGTGTAGCCCTCGCCTAAGGGAGTTTTCCCCCTTGATAACCACGTATCCCCTAAACACAGGATAGATAAAGGTGTCACTTCAGCAAGCAGCATTGATCATGTAGAGAAAGTTAATACAAGGCACTTACTAATGTATTGTGATTGTCCATATTGTTTCCTTTGCTGGCTGGATTAGCTTTTCCATCACATTATACACGGCTCGTTTACAGGGGTTACGACCACCTTGCAATCCATCAGCGGTGGCCGTGTGTGCACACTATAGGAAAAAGTGCTGGTCTCTATGTGCTCTCTCACATAGGCTGGTGCTTTTTTCTATAGTGTTCAAGCACGGCCACCACTGATGGATTGCAGGGTGGTCGTAACCATGGAAAAGAGCAGGGTATAAATGCAGTGGAAAAATGAATCCAGCCAGCAAAGGAGGCAATATGGAGAATAACAATACATTAGTAAGTGGCTTGTATTAACTTCCTCTACATGAAAATGCTATTTGCTGAAGTGACACAACCCCTTTAAGTACCTGATCTGTGGGAGTCCAACCACTAGGTCTCCTGCCGATCCTGTTTGAATGGAGCGGTGGTTGTGCATGTCCGCAGCGGAGACTACCTGAGGCAGCACAGCACAGTCGACCATCTCCAGGAGTTGAGTGGAGCAGCAGACCTGCGTGCCCACCGCTCCATTCAAATAGGAAACCACAGGAGCCCCCCCCCCCCCCCGTTCTCTCGATCATTGGGAGTCGATCAGACACTTATCCCTCATCCTAATCCAAAACAAGAGTGGTCCTCGACCTACCCGAATCATAGTGAATGGAAGATATGGAAACAGATGAGCACTGATGGCAATGGGGGAGCGTGTCGCCCCCTGTTCTCGGGGTAGTGCGTTAAGGTAATCCAGTAATCCGTTCCCGCACAGACTACCGGAGTTACCATATCCGGCATAGCGAGGCACCGCCGGATCCCGCTTCACTATAATGGGACCGGTCTGTTCCAGCATAAATGCCAACAACGTGCCGGGAACAAAAAACCTGGAGGCAGCGATTTGCATTTGTGCCAGAAACCCGCCAGATCCCATCATAGTGAAGGGGGATCCGGCGGTGTCTGGCTATGCCGGATACGGTTACTCCGCCAGTCTGTTCCTCGACTAGCGCAGATGGATGGCAGGATCTCCTTCGCCCGGGTCAGAGGTTCAGTTTGCGGTCCTGGCCACGTATCTAAATACCGTGGTCAATGAAAAGTGGCTTGTAGGTGCCCCCCTGGCACTCAGCACCTGGGGCACCTACCGGTAGCGCCCTCCCCCTATTATCCCACACTAAATAATAAAATAACGACCACCAACAATGAAACGGAGAAAGAGGGGTTCCAACGACGAGGGTCAGTCGGTGGGTACGGTCGCAATGGTTACATTGCGACCCGCTTAACTTGTGATGGACCACCTGTGTGGGTACAGGCTGGGCTCATGACACCCCAAAAATGTGCACATGCACCCCAGACTGAGCATCTCTCCCCATAAAATGCAGGGCTCAGCCACGGCCGGGCACTGCTGAGACTTTTAGTTCCACAACAACTGCTGCAGCGCCGGAGCCTTGACACTGCCGCCCAGCGGCCGACCTGCAGCGCCCCCACCCCCAGCACCGACCCGCCGAGGCGACCCCCGTATCTTACCCCGTCTAACCGCTTCCCGGAACACAGCTCCGACACCTTTATCCAGCAGCCCGCCCCCAGACCACACCCAGAGCCGGGGACCCAGGGCTGGAGATCGGCCCACAGGACATCACACCCCCTGGTCGCGCCGCGGCCGCTGCTGCTGCTGCTGCTACATTGTTTACTGCGACACGTCCAGCAGCAGCAGCAGCATCCCCTGAATGTTACACTGGAGCCATCGCGGGGGGTCTACGTGTTACTGGGAGAGGGAATCCTGGCAGTTGTGGAGACGATAGTCCCCGATTCACCCTCCAGGGGGTCCCCAGGGCCCCCTTCCCCCTGCGATAAACACACTTACACCACAATCCCGGGCTCTGCTCAAGGCCATTATTCCCACTAGGACTGTGAAGAGAGGAGATCGCCAACCTGGGCGATGCCCCCTTTCTACTGGAGCCTTGTGGGTGATGACCCCTCTGTGTGGGACCCATGGGCGAAATCCTAGGGTGAAACCACTCAGTTTTCCGACTCTGCAGAAACGCACATAAGTACGTGCGTTTCTGCAACAAGCAAAATCCTCAATGTCTGATAGCGTTTTTTGATACGGTTTTGGCCCCAGATCTCACCCTTCCGTCAAAATCAAACCGCAAACATAATTGACGTGCTTTAAATTTTTAAAACCACTATGCAGGTCAATTTCTGCACAGAAAAAAAAATCAGCACAGTGTACACGAGGTTTGTCTAATCTCGTACAGTTTGCTGGTACCGTAATACGCTGCGTTTTTTTCCGCACGGCAATCCGCGAGGAAAAAAACGCACATATTCCGCAAAGTGTGGCCGTATACTCCACAGCTTGTTGGCCCCTCCTTTTGTTTCCAGCACCAGTCGCACGCCCCCCTCACCGCCCCCTGTGCTCCCCTGCCCTGGTGGTCACCCAAGGTTGTCCCCAGGTCTAAGGCTTGTTTCACGTCTGCATTAGGGTCCATTCACATGTCTGTAGAATGTGTCCACAACCGTTCCGCAATTATCCGGAACGGGTGCGGACCCATTCATTCTCTATGGGGCAGGAATGGATGTGGACAGCACACAGTGTGCTGTCCGCATCCGCATTTCTGGAGCACGCCCCCGATCATATGGTCCGCAATACACTACGGACGTGTGAATGGACCATTAAGCAGATCCAGGAAAGCCAGATCCAGGATTGTGCCCGGCAGGGACGGATCCAGCAGGGTGTTCCTGACTGTAACTGCCTGCCGGATCTCCTTAAAGGGGTTGTCCAGATTCAGAGCTGAACCCCGGACATATCCCCGTTTTCACCCAGGCAGCCCCTCTGATATGAGGCATCGGAGTATTTCATGCTCCGATGCTCTCCCTTGACCAGCGCTGAATAGGGCAAGGGCTTTTTCTGGAGATCCGGTGACATACTGGGCTCTCCCTGGGAATGCTAGGCGGAGACTTCCACCTAGCAGTGAGCCCGGTGATGTCATTGGCACTGATAGGGCAGCGCTAAAGCCCGCCTACCTTGTAAAACGACTAGGGCAGTGCTAAAGCCCGCCCATCAGAGCCGGTGACGTCACTGGGACCACTGTTAGGATGAAGCCTCCGCCTAGCAGTGTGAAAAATATAAACAAGACATGCTCCGATGCTCATCTCAGAGGGGCTGCCTGGGTGAAGATGGAGATAAGTCCGGCTTCAGCTCTGAACCCAGACAACCCCTTTAAATGCACATGTGGAACAGGTCTAAGCCAGCTTCGGACACCTACACTGTAAGGGTAGGTTCACACTGAGTTTTTTGGAGGAGGTTTAGAGGCAGATCTGGAGGTGGATCCAGCAGGACGGAGAAGTATAAATCCTTCCTTTATGTTTCTAATGCCTTTCGAATCCGCTTCTAGCTTCGGCTGAAAAAAACTGCAGGAAAATCTGCCTCAAAAACCTCCTCCAAAAAACTCCATGTGAACTAACCCGGGAAACATGGCTGTGCGGCAGCTCCCTGACCCGAACTGTATCACCTCCACTGACGAGCAGCCAACTGTCGGGAAGGAACGCTTTCTTCCCGACAATCGGCCGCTCCTTGCCCCATGTAAGTCCTCCTCAAAGGGGCTGTCTCACTTCAGCAAATACCATTTATCATGTAGAGAAAGTTAATACAAGGCACTTCCTAATGTATAGTGATTGTCCATGTTGCCTCCTTTGCTGGCTGGATTCATTTTTCCATCACATTATACACGGCTCGTTTCCACGGTTACGACCACCCTGCAATCCATCAGCAGTGGCCGTGCTTGCAGACTACAGGAACAACCACCAGCCTATGTGCGTTCTTACGGTCCCAGCCACTAGAGAGGTCGGCGCTTTCTCCCATAGTGTGCACTCACGACCATCACTGCTGGATTGCAGGGTGGCCGTAACCATGGAAACGATCAATGTGTAATGTTATGGTAAAAATGGATCCAGCCAGCAAAGGAGACAATATGGAGAATCACAATACATTAGTAAGTGAATTATATTAGCTTCTACATGATATATGCCATTTGCTGAAGTGAGACAACCCCTTTAGGGTCCATTCAGACGTCCGTAGTGTTTTGCGGTCTGCAAATTGCGGACCGCAAAACACTGACGCCCCTCATCGCCGGCACTTAATAGCGGCTGCGGACAAGAATAGGACATGCTCTATTTTTTTGCGGAGCCGGAGCTCTATCAATTATGCAGAACGGATCTGGACCCATTCTACGGACGTCTGAATGGACCCTTTAGGCCAGCTTTAGGGCCCTATTAGATCGCACGCTCTTTGGGAGAGTTATCAGGAATGAGCGTTTATAGGCATTCATAACTGGTCTGTATAATCAAGCAGCCAATCATCCGATGAACAAACAAATGCTCGCTTTTCGGCTGATGGGCATACCCGATTATCGGCGGCACGGCCCTGGTTACACACAGACATGTTCTTTCCCATTCACATCCCGTTACTGTTACACCTAGATCTTCATAATCTCCGTACGGTAGAGTCGTATAATGGAACAAACCAACAGGCTACCAAGATGGCAGCCAGGACTCCACGCCGGCTACTGGATTTCTTAGTGTTTTTGGCCGCTTTGATATCAGTTCTTTGGAATTCCTTGAGTCACAATCTTCAGAAATATCTGAAGACAGTAAAAGTACGACAGTGGTGGTCTCCTGACAGCGCAGGCCCAGCATCAGCAATGTGCATCAGGACAGAAGCCGGGGCCCACTGTCGGGGGAGGCACTCAACCCGCCTGGACATTCCTCTGTGCTGAACTGTGTGCCCCCAACTATCTCGGCCCGTATCTGATCGCTTTCTGCTCCATTGACAGTGCCCGATCTGGCTGCTCAGCCAACTGTGATGATGTCATCATTCTGTCATCAGTCCCAGCTGGCATGGCACAAGGATTTGGGAGACACCACTAGGTGGGTAAATTGTGCGCTGACTTGCCCTGTTGGGGGCACAGTGGCAGTGACCGTAAAGGAACCGTGTAAGGCGGCACAGTGGCGAGATTTGTATGAAGGGAAGGTGAATGGCACTTGAATGCGGGCACTGTGGCTGGCACTGTAAGGGGGGACTATTTGGAGCAATGTAAGGGGTGCATTGTGGCTGGCACTGTAAGGGGGGACGATTTGGAGCAATGTAAGGGGGTCATTGTGGCTGGCACTGTAAGGGGTGCATTGTGGCTGGCATGTGTGGGAGTGCTTTTTGGAGCAATGTTAGGGGATGCAATTGGGCTGTCAGTGTAAGGCAGCACTGTGGCTGGTAAGGGAAGAGGTAGATCAGTGGGTGGGTCATGAAGTTGGCCTGCTGTGGCCCTTTTCCCCTGGAGCCCACCTAATCCTGGAGCTGGCCCTATGCAGACGGATCCATTGACCACTAAAAAACAGCACGTTAATAAACCACAACCTGTACACATGAGGGGTGAGGCGGCTGGCCTCTACCAGGATGTGCGGAAAACATCTGTACAGCACTGAGGCCTGCGTCGCCGGCAGTGACAACCATGGCGCTCCCCACCCCCTCCCCAATCACAAGTTCCTGAAGTGTTTCATTCATGATGCAGAAGCACATCAGGCTCTTCTCAGGATGCCGGGCGAGTGTGAAGGGTGAGCTCTATGAAGAGAGTATTGTGACAGGTGATGAGGAGGGAGGGTCCCGGGGACCACACGTCACCCACCTCCCATGGAGCCAGCTAAGTACACAGAGATCCTGTACAGGCTGAGCTGTGTGACAGGGAGGATCCCGGCTGCTGCTGAGGGGTCACCATGTGTGTGCACGTCTCTGTGTGTATATGTCTGTGTATGTTACTGTATATGTTACTGTATATGTTACTGTATATGTATGCTTGTGTCCATGAGCCTCTGTGTACGATTGTCACTGTGCGTGTCATGTGTGCAGATGTCTCTGTAGCTATGCGTGCCAATACATAGGTACCTGTGTGTGTGCGTATGTTTCCTTCTACTGCATTCAGTATTGCACCGCTCCCTTAGATTGTTAGCTCACTGGACATGTCTTGCCTTCTTGTGTACATATACAGTTTGTATTTTGAGTCTTTATTTGCACCCATTTATCGTGCAGTGTACAGCGAGTAAAGGATAAGAATAATGTCTGTCTATGCACATGTATGTGTGTGCTACTGTATATGTATGTACATATGTGTGTGACTGTGTTTATTTGTACTGTGACACAGTGAGAGGTTTGGTCTGGGAAAACAGGTATTTTCCTCCCAGCATGTGCTGCTGGGCTGATTTACAGCCAGGTGAGGTCAAATACCGGACCAGATTTTAAGTGCCGGTCCGGGTTTTGGCAGCACCTGGCTGTCCTTAAATAGGCAGCTGGGCTCAGAAGTGATGTCTCTGTGTTTGGATCTAGGAGCCTTGTGTCTGGATGAAGGCTTGCTACCTGTTTGGCGTGAAAACAGGTTGGTGCTGCTATCAGCAAGGACTCTTTGAGGCAGAATTGCCGCATGGTGTGAATTACCACCAACACCGCAAGGTGACTTTTTGCTTGTTATGACTGCTTGTGTGAATAAAACACTGCACTGTTTGATCCAAAGAACTTGTTGTTGCCTCTATACTGCGTCCGCTAATCCTGTCTACCAGAGCGAAACCCCACAATTAGTGGAGGATGCGTGCAAGAGCAGTGAGGCTGGCGTGAACGCCGATATTTTGGGTTTCTGCATTTTTCAGGCACGGTAGTATGTCGTACATTAAACCAGCTGTATTATAACCAGTGCCCCATGACAAAATGGAGGCTGTTGTGAAGGCCCTCATGGAGGCTAATCTGCAGCAGCGGGAGACAAACCTGCAGCAACGCGAGGCTAATAAGCAGCAGCAGGAGACTAACCAGTTGCTGCTATAACACGTGATGGCTTTTCAGACAGAAGGAGCAACCCCCGAGTGTCCAGGATGCACGGAAAGCAGTCTGTGCCGCGATTCCTAAGATGACCCCCGCAGATGACATCGAAACCCAGCTGGCGATGTACGAGAAAGTGGCCATCAGGGAAAAGCTACCCTGTGACCAGTGGACTTAGGTCGTCGTTCCTGGCATCCGATTCCCAGCGGGTGTATTTCAACTTGCCGGACGATCAAGCGGCCGACTACCAGAAAGTCAAGGGTGAGATTCTGGCAAGACTGCAGCTATGCTGTATCGTCTGTTAGCCGATATGTTCTGGAGGGCTTTGCCATACCCTCTCCAGCACTGGATCGGTCAGGTGTCTCCTGGCATTGCCCTTGAAATGGTGGACCTGGTGGAACACTATGAAGCTACCAGAAATCTAAAGAAGTGTTCTGTCGGGAGGGGGGTCGGCAAACCCCGGAAATCTCCACCCCAGGGCCGGAGATTTAGGCCGATAAAACCCGCCCAGTGTGTACCCTGGCGGGCCTGGCTCTGATACTCTGCTGGCCATGTAAGGGCTGACTGTCCCCATCGGGTTGAGCCCATGGACACTAACTATCGCTACCCTCAGTCGCTATATGCCAGGAGGCTGTGTGCAACAGGTACCCCAGAGTCTCTAGGTCACTTATGCCAGGTGGAAGTGGGAGACACTCCGGCGGAGGCTCTGCTGGACTCAGGGAGACTGGTGACCTTAGTAAGGGCTACCCTGGTGCGGTCCACTGAGTATACTGGCCGGAAAGTCGGGGTGATGTGCATCCACGGAGACTTAAAAGACTACCCCACCGCACTAGTGTCTCTAACCACAGTGGCCGGGTAGATGGACCCACGAGGTGGCTGTCGCCAAAAATCTACATTATGAACTCATAACAGGGAGAGACTTCCCCGGCTTCCCGGCATTGTGGCCTGCTATGAGAGTAACTGATGTAAGTTCCTGGCTAGGTGGCAGGGGCCCTACGAGGTACTCGAGCAAATTGGAGATGTAAACTACAAGGTACACCCGCCAGGGCGGCGAAAGCCGGAGCAGGTTTACCATGTGAATTTACTCAAACCGTGGAAAGATAGGGAGACCTGTACAGAAGACAGCACGCGGCAGGGTTTTCTAGAAGAGGTACCGGCCCCTCTGTCTGATGCAAGAGAGGCGGCTGCCACAGTAAAAATTGCTGACAGCCTCTCATCTAAACAGACCCAGGAGGCCAGGGAGTTTGTTAGTCGGAACACGGATGTGTTCTCAGACCTCCCTGGATGCACTTCCATAATCCAGCATGACATTGTCACTGAGCCTCAGACAAAAGTCCGATTAAAACCATACCGGGTACCCGAGGCTCGGCGACCAGCCATATCGGAGGAGGTGCAGCTAATGTTGCCCCTAGACGTCATTGAGGAGTCAAAAAGTGAGTGGGCAAGTCCTATAGTATTGATACCCAAGCAGGACGGAACGTTGCGGTTTTGTAACGACTTTCGAAAACTTAACGAGGTTTCCAAGTTCGATGCGTATCCAATGCCCCGGGTGGATGAGCTCATCGAGAGGTTAGGACAAGCCTGGTATTTCTCTGTTTTGGACCTCATGAAAGGCTACTGGCAGGTGCTCTTAACTGAGGCTGCCAAAGAGAAAACTGCCTTCATCACGCCTGAGGGTCTGTCTCAATATAAGGTCTTACCCTTTCGTCTGCATGGCACCCCCGCCACTTTTCAGCGACTTCTGGACATTGTGCTTCATCCACATCGTCGGTACGCTTCGGCTTACCTGGACGATATTGTCATCCACAGTACCGACTGGGAAAGTCACCTTCCCAAAGTGCAGGCTGTAGTGGACTCCCTTCGGAAAGCTGGCCTAACCGCTAACCCAAAAAAATGTGCGATAAGGTTAGAAGAGACTAAGTACCTGGGGTATGTCATTGGGTGCGGAGTCATCAAACCCCAAGTGAACAAAATAGAATTGGTCCCGACCTGTCACCTCTCGGCAAATAAAGTCATTCCTGGGGATGGTGGGCTATTATATGAGGTTTGTTCCCCACTTTGCTACTCTAGCCGTGCCCTTGACAGGGCTCTTGAAGGGATGAAAATCAGTGATGGTTCGCTGGGATGATCGGGCGGAGGATGCTTTCTCCAATTGAATCCGGCCCTGTGCGGGTCCCTGGTTTGGTGACGCCCGACTTCAAAAGGGAGTTTATAGTACAGACCGATGCCAGTAGGCCTTGGTGCTGTACTGTCTCAGGAAGTCAACGGGGAGGAGCATCCCGTTGTCTTCCTCAGCTGTAAGCCCACCCCAGCCGAGACCCGGTACAGTATAGTGGAGAGAGAGTGCCTGGCTATCAAGTGTGCACTCGAGTCTCTCCGCTATTATTTATTGGGCAGAAAATTCCGCCTAGTGACTGACCACTCCCCTCTCAAGTGGATGGGCCAGGCTAAGAACAGAAATGCCCGGGTCACCCGTTGGTTTCTCTCCCTACAAAACTTTAAGTTTTCGGTGGAACACAGGGCAGGCTGGTTACAGGGAAACGCGGATGCCCTGTCCCCGGTACACTGTCTGGTGTGTGTTCACCCTCTCAGGGGGGGGGGATGTGACACAGTGAGCGGTTTGGTCTGGGAAAACAGGTATCTTCCTCCCAGCATGTGCTGCTGGGCTAATTTACAGCCAGGTGAGGTCAAATACCGGACCGGATTTTAAGTGCCGGTCGGGGTTTTGGCAGCACCTGGCTGTCCTTAAATAGGCAGCTGGGCTCAGAAGTGAGGTCTCTGTGTTGGGATCTGGGAGCCTTGTGTCTAGATGAAGGCTTGCTACCTGTTTGGCTTGAAAACAGGTTGGTGCTGCTATCAGCAAGGACTCTTTGAGGCAGAATTGCCGCATGGTGTGAATTACCACCAACACCGCAAGGTGACTTTTTGTTTGATTATGACTGCTTGTTTTGTCACTTGCCTAAAGTGTGAATAAAACACTGAACTGTTTGATCCAAAGAACTTGTTGTTGCCTCTATACTGCGTCCGCTAATCCTGTCTACCAGAGCAAAACCCCACAGTACATATGTGTGTGGTACTGTGTATGTATGTACATATGTGTGTTACTATGTGTATGTATGTACATATGTGTGTTACTATGTGTATGTATGTACATATGTGTGTTACTATGTGTATGTATATACATATGTGTGTGTTACTGTGTATGTATGTACATGTGTGTTACTGTGTATGTATGTACATATGTATGTTACTGTGTGTATGTATGTACATATGTATGTTACTGTGTATGTGCATATGTGTCTTATTGTGTATGTATGTACATATGTGTGTTACTGTGTGAATGTATGTACATATGTATGTTACTGTATCTGTGCATATGTGTGTCACTGTTTACGTACATATGTGTGTCACTGTGTCTGTAAATATGTGTTTTAATGTGTTTATGTATGTACATATGTGTGTTACTGTGTCTGTGCATATGTGTGTCACTGTGTATGTATGTACATATGTGTGTTACTGTGTGTGTATGTACGTACATATGTGTATCACTGTGTTTGCCTTCATGCAGGAGCTTATACGGTGAAGACAGGGGCCAATTGCAAAATGTAACCCCCCCCCCCCCCCCCTCCACGCACACGGCCACCATCTGCATGTCAGTGACCAAGTTCCCCTCGTGTCATTCCCCTTATGAGCGCCCATCCAATTATCTCAACAAAACAATCAACCCCACAATGACCATCAGAGATCAGCAGTGCTGGAGTCGCCGCTGCTCGGAGCTGTACAGACACCTCTGCCGGCAGCTAATCTCCTTGAGATCAAAGAATCGGACATTGTGAAATTCATAAAGAATAGAAGGTCGGCCAGTCCGCTGAAATCGGTGGGTCCGACTGATGTAAGTCTAATGTGCATGGCCATGAGGACAATAAAGCTGCTGCCAGATACATAATGGATGAGGGACTCTCTCCCTGCTTCATCCCCACTGCTGATTTGGAGAAGTATTATATTGTATCCTATTGAAATGTACAGGATCTCTGCTCTGGATTATAGAGGGGATTCCAGGGGCAGCCTTTGGGGTATGCAACCTGTGTTGGGGGCACAGTGCTGGTCTCCCCTAAAGGTGGAGGACCTCTGGGTCTAAAGACCTTGACACCTAGAGCTTGTAATCCTACACTTATGGGAAGGCTGGATGCATCTACATTCCCTAACTTCTTGACGGGTCAGTATTATTTAGGCAACTGTCTGGCTATTTGTACCTCATGGTGCAAACATGGGCATGTGTATACAAGGGGCAGCTGGCACTGTATAGTCAAGTTCACATAGTCCCTGCACACTCAGAGAAAAGTTGAGGATAACCATCCTACACTTTGCTATGCGTCTTATAAAGGGAATACTAATGAGCACTTCCATTATGAAAGAGCTCACTAGTAGGCTAGAGATGCGGAGAGCGGTGACTGTAGCGCTGCTAGTGCTTGCTGTGCTCACCACTCCCGGGTCTTGTCTGGGAGCCACGCTGCACGGTCCTGGCTGCAAAGGGACATATTATGCATACTATGACTTGACACTGTACGCAGTCAGGTCACAGTGCAGTCTGGACCCGGAGAAGACCAGGGAGCAGTGAATGTAGGAGAGACTGGTAGATCTGCAGAATGGCAGTGGAGCAGGAGAGGTAAGTTAATTTATTTCATCTCTTATGGGGTCGACCTGAGCTTTAATGGGGGTCTAACATGGAGGTCTGATCTTAGGGCTGACATTGGGGTTTGATCTGAACCCTGATGACGGTCTGATATGGGGGTCTGATCTGAGCTTTGATGGGGGTGTGATCTAAAGTCTGATGGGGGGTCTGATCTAAAATCTGACATAGGAGTCTCATCTGAGCTCTGATGGGGATCTGATATGGAGGTCTGATCTGAGCTCTGATGGGGGCTTAATGTGAGGGTCTGATCTGAGCTCTGATAGGGGTCTGATCTGAGATGTGATATGGGGGTCTGATCTGAGCTCTGATGGGGATCTGATATGAGGGTCTGATCTGAGCTCTAATGGGGGTCTGACATTGAGGTCTGATCTGAGGTCTGACATGGGGGTCAGATCTGAGGTCTGATGGGACGTCAGTTATGGGGGTGTATTCTCAGGTCTGATATGGGGGTCTGATCTGAGGTCTCATACAGGGATCTGAGATCTGATATGGGTCTGATTCTAGGTCTGATATGGGGATCTAATCTGAGATCTGACATGTGGGTCTGATCTAAGGTCTGAAATGGGGATCTGATCTAAGGTCTGACATGTGGGTCTGATCTGAGGTCTGATTGGGGGTCTGATATGAGGGTATGATCTGAGGTCGGATATGGGGGGTCTGATCTAAATTCTGATGGAGATTAGGGGTCTGTTCTGACGTCTGATAAAAAATTTTTTTCTTTCTTATTTTCCTCCACCTAAACCTAGGTGCGTCTTATGGGCAGGTGTGTCTTATAAAGTAAATAATATGGTAGTTTTATGGGAAAAGATTTAGTAAAACTTGTAATTTATTTATTTAAGTTCCTGTTCATTCTGGGTCTTAAAGTCCAGGAGGCGGTCCTAGAAGCAATTGACAGCTTTCCATCTATGACTGTGCATGCAGAGGTAGCTCTCAATCACTGATAGGACCACCTCCTGGACTTCAAGCCCCAGAATGAACAGGAGTTTTGATGGAAAAAATACAAGTTTAACTGAATCTTTTCTCATAAAACAATCAGCTCAGCTCCTCCGGCTCTATAATAGGCTGCCTGTAACTTACATTGCATTTTCATGGTGACAGGTTCCTTTTGATGCAATTGAGCTGGGATTGATAAAGTATAAAGTGCTGGTGGTGCATGGTCAATGATCACACAACCAAGGCAGTGCCTCCTTTATTTTGGGTTCTGCAGCAGGGTATATGTTGAGGCAGGGTCACATTAATACTGGGTGACATCTCCCCTTGTTGCCATACAGGTTGCCCCTCTGGCATGGTAACAGTCGCCCAGATGCTGGATGTCCTCCTGTGGTTATTCCAAGCTTTGCCCCATCTAGTCCCAGATATTCTCGATGGTAGGGAGATCTGGTGATCAAGCTGCCAGGGGGGCCGTTATCTTTTTGGAACACCATGTCTCCTGCATCAAAAAAGCCAGTAGGACTGGTTCCACAATGTCTTGGACACACCAAAGGCTGGTCAATGATCTCTTCATGAACACCAGACAGGAACGGCCATGGTAGCTAAAGGTGCCCCACACCATGACACCTGGTGTTGGTCCTGTGTGTCTCCGCACTATGTATGATGGCAGTAGACGCTCTCCAGCCCCCCTCCTGCAAACTCTGATGTGACCATCATTACAACCAAGGCAGAACCTGCTGACATCACTGAAAACTACAGTTTGCCATTGGTGCCTCCAATGGTCTATCTCGCGGCACCAGTGCAAGAGGTCTTGGCAATGATGAAAGATCAGTGGAAAACAAGCTAGTGGCATGTGTGAATGCAGTCCTAACTCAAGTAGACAGTTTACAATGGTCCAGGCGGTCACTGCAGAACCAATATATGATGACATGACTGTCCTCTGAGATACAGCTGCTCTTCTTTTATGGCCATCTTGGCGAGTATCTGTCTGTCTTGACAGTCCAGAACCCTCTCAGTGTGTGTCCTCCTCTGACCACTGTCGACAGCACAGATGCACTACAGAAACTTCTCGTCCAACTCTTTCTTGAACGATGGACCATCCAGCTTATCAAAGTCCCACAGTTCAGACCTTTTTAAAGTCTGATAATTGCACAAATGGTGCACGCCTTCATCTAGTGAACACTTCAACAACATCCAATCACAGTCCTGTAAGAGAGAAGACGAAAAACAGCGCTGTCAGACAAAAGATAACAGTGATGCCAGACAAAAAAATATCTCTGGAGCATCTGTGTGTAAAGTTAGGATCTTGGTAGTATATATTTATATGCATGTTCTCCCCATCATATCTGTTTTAGTAGATAACATGTATGTCACATAAAATAGCAATTCTGCACAATCCTTCCTCCAGACTCTGTGTTGTGCTGTTCCTTTGTTAATCCTCCTAGAAATGCATCAATACATTGACAACTGGGTATTACCACCCCCCCCCCCCCACCATGAAAGGAGCGTGCCCCTGCAAGTCAGATTAGACAGTCCCTGTTAGCGCTAATTGGACAGGGTCAGATTGCGCAGGAACACACCCTCAACTGATCCAATCTAGTTGTGTCACCGCCAGCTCTGTGAGAAGATCTGGCAGACGTTCTTCTCTACCTGTTGTATGATGTTCTTTGTTTTGGTTTCACTTTCTCATCTCCTTTCCTTCTCCCAGCTGTCACCTATTTGCACTGATTGTCTCCCTTTATATTTCCTCCCATACTGCCTCACTTTGCGGTTTATACTTCTTCCTGGATTGTGTTCACTGCTGGAGGCTGCTTCTCCTGATTCCTCAGATAAGTCTGTTTCCTTTATTTGTGTTTTCTTGCTGGCTTGATTGTAGGTGACCCTGACTCCTTCCGTATTAAGTGCAGGGAGCCGGTGGTCGTGTTCCCTCACTATTATAGGGTTTTCAGGTGTCACATAGTATAAGGTACGAGGGCATGCAATCGTCTACCATAAAGATCTTTGCATGGGCATAGCAGTCAGGGAGAGCTCTAAGGTTTTTATAGGGCTCACCCATATGCTCCTTAGTTTGGGATCAAGCCAGTCGGATGTTTATTTATAAGTTCCAGCTTTCTGCAACACCATCCGTGACAAGTTGTCAGTTTATCCACAAATTTCAGGGAGGAATAACAGAGAAATTGCACAATGTAGAGTTTGGAAATAAATGAAATAGATGTAAGATCTAAGAAAGAATGAGTCACATTTTCTATATGTAATTTTAGAATGGTCCGCGTCAGACCATACGTTGGACTGCTAGATGTGATATCATTTGTTTAGTACATGAGGCAGTGTGTTTGCTGGAGAGGAAAGAGGAGCGTCACGTTATAATTAGATGATAATACGTGTCGTGCTTCCACGCCTCCATATAACGTAGGATGAGCAATGGTTAATGGTTCACCTACTTCATAGACCTGCCCTAATAACACGCAGCAGCCAGCATCAGTCAACTCCACCTACGTAGCTGTGTATGTCCCAGATCCCGAACCAGTGTCGTACAGCCTGCATCTGAATACAGATACGTGGGATGGCGGCCTGATGAGAGCAGAGATGAATGTCTCGGTTCGAAACCTCCTCTTAGAAGCCGAAAATTCAAGAGGGACTGCAAATAACCTCAATATCCTGAGAATCGGGAAACTGAGATATGAAGAGGTGTTTGCAGTGGCTCAGACTGTAAGGGAGCAGCGATCAGCAAGGATGCTGCAGGAAAGGAAAGCGAGGACCATGCCAAACAGCTCCCCATATCTCAGCTTCCTGGAGTGACATAGGGGGTAAGGGATTTGGGGGCTAAATGTCACATTGGTCTGAGGTTACAGACTCAGGAGGGCCCAAGAGGATTTCAAATAATATTTTTGACTAGTTGAAAAACTTATTAGAGAAGATTCAAACTTTGTGAGGCCAGATGGGTGTTATCTTCTACATCAGAGATCATCGACCCGTTTTTAAACCACAACTCTCAGCATGCCCTGATAAGACCCAGAAGTAGTCGTTCTGCGCCAACTGGAGAGCTGAAGCCAAGACGACAGGGTAAACCCGTAATTGTGCCCCGCTTTATACATGGTGTAACGGGAGGATGCTCTCACTGCCTGTCCATGAGGAAAGCCCTGTATGACGGGAGGCGATGTATCCGAGGTGGCGCAGTATAAAGGAAGGCACTACATGAAAAGCGGCACTGCGTGCTGTGCGATTGAGAGGCTGCATGAAGGTGGGCGATGTATGACTGTAGAAGGTTGTCTGAATGGAAAGGCCGTACAAGGAGAGGTGTGTGATGTGCTGTGTTAAAGCCGCTGCGCCACCATTAAATGGTATTTTATTATCATTTAGGATAAATTACTTTTGTAATTTATTTTCTAATGCAACAATTCTCCATTTGTGAGATATTGAGATTAGAATTTTGAGAGCTGTGATAGGAGAGAGCAGAAAAGACACGCTCCCTGAGCTGATGGGGAGAGAGCTGCAGCAGAAAAGACACGCTCCCTGAACTGTGATAGGGAGAGAGCTGCAGCAGAAAAGACACACTCCCTGAGCTGATAGGGAGAGAGCTGCAGCAGAAAAGACACGCTCCCTGAGCTATGATAGGGAGAGAGCTGCAGCAGAAAAGACACGCTCCCTGAGCTGATGGGGAGAGAGCTGCAGCAGAAAAGACACGCTCCCTGAGCTGTGATAGGGAGAGAGCTGCAGCAGAAAAGACACGCTCCCTGAGCTGTGATAGGGAGAGAGCTGCAGCAGAAAAGACACGCTCCCTGAACTGTGATAGGGAGAGAGCTGCAGCAGAAAAGACACGCTCCCTGAACTGTGATAGGGAGAGAGCTGCAGCAGAAAAGACACACTCCCTGAACTGTGATAGGGAGAGAGCTGCAGCAGAAAAGACACGCTCCCTGAACTGTGATAGGGAGAGAGCTGCAGCAGAAAAGACACGCTCCCTGAGCTATGATAGGGAGAGAGCTGCAGCAGAAAAGACACGCTCCCTGAGCTGATGGGGAGAGAGCTGCAGCAGAAAAGACACGCTCCCTGAGCTGTGATAGGGAGAGAGCTGCAGCAGAAAAGACACGCTCCCTGAGCTGTGATAGGGAGAGAGCTGCAGCAGAAAAGACACGCTCCCTGAACTGTGATAGGGAGAGAGCTGCAGCAGAAAAGACACACTCCCTGAACTGTGATAGGGAGAGAGCTGCAGCAGAAAAGACACGCTCCCTGAGCTGTGATAGGGAGAGAGCTGCAGCAGAAAAGACACACTCCCTGAGCTGTGATAGGGAGAGAGCTGCAGCAGAAAAGACACGCTCCCTGAGCTGATGGGGAGAGAGCTGCAGCAGAAAAGACACGCTCCCTGAACTGTGATAGGGAGAGAGCTGCAGCAGAAAAGACACGCTCCCTGAGCTATGATAGGGAGAGAGCTGCAGCAGAAAAGACACGCTCCCTGAGCTGATGGGGAGAGAGCTGCAGCAGAAAAGACACGCTCCCTGAGCTGTGATAGGGAGAGAGCTGCAGCAGAAAAGACACGCTCCCTGAGCTGTGATAGGGAGAGAGCTGCAGCAGAAAAGACACGCTCCCTGAACTGTGATAGGGAGAGAGCTGCAGCAGAAAAGACACGCTCCCTGAGCTGTGATAGGGAGAGAGCTGCAGCAGAAAATACACACTCCCTGAGCTGTGATAGGGAGAGAGCTGCAGCAGAAAAGACACGCTCCCTGAGCTGATGGGGAGAGAGCTGCAGCAGAAAAGACACGCTCCCTGAACTGTGATAGGGAGAGAGCTGCAGCAGAAAAGACACACTCCCTGAGCTGTGATAGGGAGAGAGCTGCAGCAGAAAAGACACGCTCCCTGAACTGTGATAGGGAGAGAGCTGCAGCAGAAAAGACACGCTCCCTGAACTGTGATAGGGAGAGAGCTGCAGCAGAAAAGACACACTCCCTGAACTGTGATAGGGAGAGAGCTGCAGCAGAAAAGACACGCTCCCTGAACTGTGATAGGGAGAGAGCTGCAGCAGAAAAGACACGCTCCCTGAACTGTGATAGGGAGAGAGCTGCAGCAGAAAAGACACGCTCCCTGAGCTGTGATAGGGAGAGAGCTGCAGCAGAAAAGACACGCTCCCTGAGCTGATGGGGAGAGAGCTGCAGCAGAAAAGACACACTCCCTGAGCTGTGATAGGGAGAGAGCTGCAGCAGAAAAGACACGCTCCCTGAACTGTGATAGGGAGAGAGCTGCAGCAGAAAAGACACGCTCCCTGAACTGTGATAGGGAGAGAGCTGCAGCAGAAAAGACACGCTCCCTGAACTGTGATAGGGAGAGAGCTGCAGCAGAAAAGACACGCTCCCTGAACTGTGATAGGGAGAGAGATGCAGAAAAAAAAAGACATACTCCCTGAGCTGATAGGGAGAGAGCTGCAGCGGAAAAGACACGCTCCCTGAGCTGTGATAGGGAGAGAGCTGCAGCAGAAAAGACACGCTCCCTGAACTGTGATAGGGAGAGAGCTGCAGCAGAAAAGACACACTCCCTGAGCTGTGATAGGGAGAGAGCTGCAGCAGAAAAGACACGCTCCCTGAGCTGTGATAGGGAGAGAGCTGCAGCAGAAAAGACACGCTCCCTGAGCTGTGATAGGGAGAGAGCTGCAGCAGAAAAGACACACTCCCTGAACTGTGATAGGGAGAGAGCTGCAGCAGAAAAGACACGCTCCCTGAGCTGTGATAGGGAGAGAGCTGCAGCAGAAAAGACACACTCCCTGAGCTGTGATAGGGAGAGAGCTGCAGCAGAAAAGACACGCTCCCTGAGCTGTGATAGGGAGAGAGCTGCAGCAGAAAAGACACACTCCCTGAGCTGTGATAGGGAGAGAGCTGCAGCAGAAAAGACACGCTCCCTGAGCTGATGGGGAGAGAGCTGCAGCAGAAAAGACACGCTCCCTGAACTGTGATAGGGAGAGAGCTGCAGCAGAAAAGACACACTCCCTGAGCTGTGATAGGGAGAGAGCTGCAGCAGAAAAGACACGCTCCCTGAACTGTGATAGGGAGAGAGCTGCAGCAGAAAAGACACGCTCCCTGAACTGTGATAGGGAGAGAGCTGCAGCAGAAAAGACACACTCCCTGAACTGTGATAGGGAGAGAGCTGCAGCAGAAAAGACACGCTCCCTGAACTGTGATAGGGAGAGAGCTGCAGCAGAAAAGACACGCTCCCTGAACTGTGATAGGGAGAGAGCTGCAGCAGAAAAGACACGCTCCCTGAGCTGTGATAGGGAGAGAGCTGCAGCAGAAAAGACACGCTCCCTGAGCTGATGGGGAGAGAGCTGCAGCAGAAAAGACACACTCCCTGAGCTGTGATAGGGAGAGAGCTGCAGCAGAAAAGACACGCTCCCTGAACTGTGATAGGGAGAGAGCTGCAGCAGAAAAGACACGCTCCCTGAGCTGTGATAGGGAGAGAGCTGCAGCAGAAAAGACACGCTCCCTGAACTGTGATAGGGAGAGAGCTGCAGCAGAAAAGACACGCTCCCTGAACTGTGATAGGGAGAGAGCTGCAGCAGAAAAGACACGCTCCCTGAACTGTGATAGGGAGAGAGATGCAGAAAAAAAAAGACATACTCCCTGAGCTGATAGGGAGAGAGCTGCAGCGGAAAAGACACGCTCCCTGAGCTGTGATAGGGAGAGAGCTGCAGCAGAAAAGACACGCTCCCTGAACTGTGATAGGGAGAGAGCTGCAGCAGAAAAGACACACTCCCTGAGCTGTGATAGGGAGAGAGCTGCAGCAGAAAAGACACGCTCCCTGAGCTGTGATAGGGAGAGAGCTGCAGCAGAAAAGACACGCTCCCTTGATTGTGATAGGGAGAGAGCTGCAGTAAAAAAGGCACAGTCCTTGAGCTATTATAGGGAGAGAGCTGAAGCAGAAAAGACCTTCCCTCTGAGTTGATAGGGAGAGAGCTGCAGCAAAAAAGACACACTCCCTGTTATAGGAAGATAGCTGTAGCAGAACAGATGCCCACTGAGCTGTAATAGGGAGAAAGCTGCAGCAGAAGGGAAATACCACATGAGCTGTGATAGGGAGAAAGCTGCATCAGAAAGGACACACCCCAAGCTGTGATAGGGCGAAAGCTGCAGCAGGAAGGAAACATCCCCTAAGCTGTGATAGGGAGAGAGCTGCAGCAGAAAAGACATACTCCCTGAACTGATAGGGAGAGAGCTGCAGCAGAAAGGACACACTCCAAGAGCTGTAATAGGGAGAGAGCTGCAGCACAAAGAACACCCCCATGGGAAAGGACACGACTCCTGAGCAGAAAGGACATGCAGAGCAACTTGAGCAATTAATGGGGGATTTATGGATCCATATGAGGTATCGGGCTGGTTCTAGCTTTGCTAGAAAAAGATTGTCGTGTACTATAAGGGAAGTGATATATGATGGGAGGCACAGTATGAAGCATGCTACAGTATGGAGGGAGGCGTTGTATGAAGATGCCTATGATGGGTGATGCTATGTGGAGGCAGGCACAGTATGAAAGGCCTGCTGTATGACAGGAGGTGCTAGATGAAAAGAGAAGCTGCATAAAGGGAGGCCAGTGTCAGACTGGGGTGCCTGGTGCAACCGCTACAATTCAATCTGGGGCCCAGTGTAAACCTCGATGCAAATACAAGCTGCTCACACAGCGCAGGCAGCAGCAAGACGCTCACGATGGTTTGATTATGGGGTCCCGCAGCGACTTGGAGAAGGCAGGTCCCTGGGGAAAGAGCATTATGGCTGGCGGCCTCTGTGCCTCGAAGTCTTCTCCGCAGCCCGATGCATCTGTAATAACAGACTGGGTAGTCTCGTAATCTACTTTAGGCTGGAAGCTGCCTATCCACATGTACTGCAGTCACTCTACTGTGCCACTTGTACAAAGGGTGGGGGACTGGGGGCCCACCCTTAATCAGGGGCCCACTGGGGGATTCTTCTACGGGCCAGTCCGAGCCCGAGGGGAGATAATGTGTGATAGAAGGCTCTGTATAAAGGGAGGCATTGTGTGATTGGCTGCCCTATATGGCGATGTATGAAGGGGAGAACTGTGCTATTAATGGTCCTGTATGATGGATGGTTTTGTGTGTTTGGAGGCGCCATATAAAGGGAGGTGCTGCGTGATCAAAGGCGCTAAATGAAGTGAAGAACCATATGAAGGGAGGCAGTGTATGGCAAGCAAACCAAGGGCTCATGCCCACAAGCGTGTGTGCCCCATGCTGCAGACAGCAAATAGCGGCCCGCAATGCATGGGCACCAGCCGCGTGTCCGCCATTTGCGGACCCTTTCACTTGAAGGGTCCGCTATCTGCAAGATTCAGTCCACACTGCAAACAAATAGATATTGTTCTATTTTTTTGCGATGCGGAGGCACGGACTGAAATGCCACGGAAGCGCTCCGTAGGGCTTCTGTGGGATTCCTCTTTGTGCCTCTGCTCCGTATCTTGTGAATTGTATCGCATCAGTGTAGATGGACAGATAGAACTCCAGCAATTAGTATAACCCTTAAAATTAATAAACTTTCATTAAATATCCTTAAAATAAATGGATTATTAGACACACGGAACAAAAATCACTGAGAATAAACTCAGATAGTTCCACAGCAGGCACCTGAAGGGTGGGGAGAAGTGTCCCTATAGTCTCGCCCTAGTCTAGTGCTCAGCCCAGGGATGGTCCCTGATGGTGGGGACTCCCTGTCCTCGAACCTGGACTGATAAGATCCTACAACAGCCCTAACACAGTGGAGGATAAGAAGTGAAAAAAGAAACACTATACATATACTCTCCCCTATTGACATAGGGTAAGTTGATGGACTCTGTATACAACCCTAGTGCATCAAGGTATATGTAGTAAATTACATCCTATAAGTAGATAGACGTAAAAGAATACCCCAACGCGTTTCCCCCACCATGTGGGATCATCAGGGGGTTAGTAAACTCAATTGATATCATAGATATCGGATACCCATATTGATGTAGTGATATCCGCAATTTGGGTGCAGACCACCAGTAATGATATATTAGTGTCCGTTATACATTAATATCGATGATGAGGGGGCCATTTGATAATGGCAGGAGGAGATCAATCTCATTTGGACATAATGCAGACCGTAGCATAAAGAAGTTGATATCCCATGAGGCATCTGTAGAGGAGAAAGAAATATGGTATAGAAGACAGCAGGTTCCAAAACTTCACCTCCACCAGTGACCACCATTATTAAAAACAGAACTCACAGTCTCTACAAACATCAGAGAAGTCCAATGGATAGTTAGATGACATCAACACACTTAGATGTCCTAAGTCAGAAAAAATATAAAACTCAGTATCACCAGATATAGTCAGAATAACGAAGACTCCTGGGGGATGTGTGTCCCTACTTACGATCAGTCGTCCATCTCTAAGGTAGAGCGTCCCAGCTCCTCCAGAGGCCCGCTACTATATGGGCCCCATGTCCCCCTTTTTAAATACACTCCTAATAGTCAGAGTTCCCGCCCACAGACAATACAATACAATGCGTCCGCATCGCCTACCAATTGCCGTCACTTCCGGTCTATGAAATGGGTCGTTTCTGGCCGATGGAACACAGACTCGTCCTAGGTACGTATGCGCATTTCCGGTCACGTGTTTCTGGTGCATGGACCGCAGATGCAGTTCCGGTCACGTGATTCCGGAAAATGAAACGCAATGGACCGCAGGTACAGATATAGGTTAAAAAAAACGCTGTCTGGATCATCGAAATACCGATTGACACATAGACTATCCTTATCTTACTAAAGCATATACATAACAGCCACAATAAGCGCATGGAGAGCACTGGGGCAATAAATGCATAAAGAGGATGTCCAGGGGCGTAGCTAAAGGTTCATGGGCCCTGGCGCAAGAGTTCAGCTTGGGCCCCCCTTTCCTCAGTGCTTTGTGGCCAGGGAAGCACATAGGCTTCATGCTTCCTGAGGCAAAAATTGAAATGCCACCCCCCCCCCCCCCTCCCATGCCAAATTCTTGACCTAACCCCTTCCCTCCAGCCAGAGGTGTAACTTGAACAGCATGCACTTTCTATAATACTGGCGTCTTCTTTTTGGGCCCCCTCAGGCTCCTGGGCCCAGTAGCGACTGCTACCTCTGCACTATAGCTGCGCCCCTGAGGATGCCACTGTCAGAGATGACCAATCTTGATGGTATAAAGATAGGGGGAAGGAACTCCAATACAGTTAGGAGGTACAGTGATTATTGGAACCATAGTCTAGTACTGTCTATGGGCACCCTCCTTAGATTGTAGAGGGTGTCACACCTAGGAATGAGACGGTCAAATTAATTGATCGAGATAATGTTCAATTTTAAGATGCTTCCTGTATCTGGCCAGTAAAGGGATACTAAATTTAACAATGGGCCCAGCCATATCAGACAGAGACAGCGGCTACCTTATTAGTAACAGTCAGAGAAAACAAGAGAAGGTCAATCTCTCATTGATCCCGCGGGAGGACTGGGACCGGAACCGGTGTATCCATTCACACTCCTTCTCCGGGGAGACGGAGGTACCAATTCAAGAACCGAGAATCTTAAACATCTCGGGTCTGCCCCATGGTAGTCATTTACATGTAGTGCCACCGGTGTTGCATTCTACTTCACTATGTCATTAACATGCTGAAGGATCCTCCTTCTCACCTCTCTCACTGTTTTACCTATATACACTGCTCAAAAAAATAAAGGGAACACAAAAATAACACATCCTAGATCTGAGTTAATTAAATATTCTTCTGAAATACTTTGTTCTTTACATAGTTGAATGTGCTGACAACAAAATCACACAAAAATAAAAAAATGGAAATCAAATTTCTCAACCCATGGAGGTCTGGATTTGGAGTCAGACTCAAAATTAAAGTGGAAAAACACACTACAGGCTGATCCAACTTTGATGTAATGTCCTTAAAACAAGTCAAAATGAGGCTCAGTAGTGTGTGTGGCCTCCACGTGCCTGTATGACCTCCCTACAACGCCTGTGCATGCTCCTGATGAGGTGGCGGACGGTCTCCTGAGGGATCTCCTCCCAGACCTGGACTAAAGCATCTGCCAACTCCTGGACAGTCTGTGGTGCAACGTGACGTTGGTGGATAGAGTGAGACATGATGTCCCAGATGTGCTCAATTGGATTCAGGTCTGGGGAACGGGCGGGCCAGTCCATAGCATCAATGCCTTCGTCTTGCAGGAACTGCTGACACACTCCAGCCACATGAGGTCTAGCATTGTCTTGCATTAGGAGGAACCCAACCGCACCAGCATATGGTCTCACAAGGGGTCTGAGGATCTCATCTCGGTACCTAATGGCAGTCAGGCTACCTCTGGCGAGCACATGGAGGGCTGTGCGGCCCTCCAAAGAAATGCCACCCCACACCATTACTGACCCAATGCCAAACCGGTCATGCTGGAGGATGTTGCAGGCAGCAGAACGTTCTCCACGGCGTCTCCAGACTCTGTCACGTCTGTCACATGTGCTCAGTGTGAACCTGCTTTCATCTGTGAAGAGCACAGGGCGCCAGTGGCGAATTTGCCAATCTTGGTGTTCTCTGGCAAATGCCAAACGTCCTGCACGGTGTGGGGCTGTAAGCACAACCCCCACCTGTGGTCATCGGGCCCTCATATCACCCTTATGGAGTCTGTTTCTGACCATTTGAGCAGACACATGCACATTTGTGGCCTGCTGGAGGTCATTTTGCAGGGCTCTGGCAGTGCTCCTCCTGTTCCTCCTTGCACAAAGGCGGAGGTAGCGGTCCTGCTGCTGGGTTTTTGCCCTCCTACGGCCTCCTCCACGTCTCCTGATGTACTGGCCTGTCTCCTGGTAGCGCCTCCATGCTCTGGACACTACGCTGACAGACACAGCAAACCTTCTTGCCACAGCTCGCATTGATGTGCCATCCTGGATAAGCTGCACTACCTGAGCCACTTGTGTGGGTTGTAGACTCCGTCTTATGCTACCACTAGAGTGAAAGCACCGCCAGCATTCAAAAGTGACCAAAACATCAGCCAGGAAGCATAGGAACGGAGAAGTGGTCTGTGGTCACCACCTGCAGAACACTCCTTTATTGGGGGTGTCTTGCTAATTGCCTATAATTTCCACCTGTTGTCTATCCCATTTTCACAACAGCATGTGAAATTGATTGTCACTCAGTGTTGCTTCCTAAGTGGACAGTTTGATTTCACAGAAGTGTGATTGACTTGGAGTTACATTGTGTTGTTTAAGTGTTCCCTTCATTTTTTTGAGCAGTGTAGTCCATTGGACACGTACACTGGCAGATATAAATTGCCCCTTTACTCCTGCAGTTGATGAAGTCCCTGACCTGAAAAGTCTGTTTGGTCACAGAGCACGTGATAACCTTAGCTGTCGAAATAAATTCACACGCCTTACAAGAGCCACATCTAAAAACACCTATAGGTTTACGATACAGCCATGTGCCAGTTTTGGCTGGGGGTGTAAAGTGGCTGTGTACAAGGCGATCTTTAATACTCTTACCGCGCCGATACGTGACAGCGGGGTGTTCAGTGAACACATCGGATAGATCAGAGTCCATCCGCAAAATAGGCCAATATTTCTTCAAAACACTCATCACCTCTTGGTTGGCCACGTCAAAGGTGGAGATAATCCGCAGTGGTTGATGTCTCTCAAGGGCTCTCCGTCTCGGGACCAGAAGGTCAGCCCGATTCTATCCCTGGACATGTTTGAAGGCCTCATTAAGAACCGTCTGCGGATATCCCCTGGCCCTGAATCTGTCCTGTAATCCTCTTGCTTCACTGAAGAAGGACTCGCCCTCAGAGCAGTTCCTCCTGACTCGGAGATATTGGCCCCTGGGTATACCCCGTTTAAGGGGGACAGGGTGATGGCTATTCCAGTGGAGCAAGGAATTAGTGGCTGTGGCTTTCCTGTGTATGTTCGTCACAAGCCTATCACCCTCCTTAGTCACCCGAACATCTAAAAAGGTGATTGTGTTACGGTCCAGTTCAAAGGTAAATCGGAGGCCAATTTCGTGGTTATCAAGGTCGGCGAATGTGAATGGGTCCGCATCAGTGTAGATGGACAGATAGATAGATGGATATATACAGTAGACAGATAGATAGATAGATAGATAGATAGATAGATAGATAGATAGATAGATAGATAGATAGATTCCAGAAAGAAATCATGAGGCAGCACTCCCATATTGCAACGTTTCAGCCCTGCTCAATGGGGCCTTTGTCAAGCAAATAAATGATGTCAAGTGCACGTATAAATACCCACAGTGCTTAGGGATAACAGGATTACATAATTGAATGCTAATAATCCAATAAAAGTGAAATATTCGTAGAAAACATGATACACAATTCATAAAAACATTTTCAATAGTGATACAATCATGATTAATATGACGAGTATTTCATCCAAAATTATTAATTGTCTGTACATAGTATGATAAAGTGCCCGGTGCATAATTAAAAAATTTCCACCTGATGTCAGAGCGTGTAATTAATATTCTACAAACAGCAACAACTGTATTGAATAAAAACTAAATAACAAACACCTACTACTTCGTTGGTGGCTCCTGTGTGAGTCATAGCGTTCCGATGGACTTCGTTGCCTGTTGTCCAGAAGGGATTGCACCCATTTTTCAAGTTTGCTGTGCTGCTGTTTGTTTTTTTATTATTAGATAGATAGACGGATAGATAGATAGATAATAGATAGATAGATAGATAGATAGAAGATAGATAGATAGGAGATAATAGATAATAGATAGATAGATAGATAGATAAATAGATGATAGATAGATAGATAGATAGATAGATAGATAGATAGATAAATAGATGATAGATAGATAGATAGATAGATAGATAATAGATAGATAGATAGATAGATAGATAGATAGATAGATAGATAGAAGATAGATAGATAGATAGATAGATAGATAAATAGATAATACTGTAGATAGATAGATATTAGATAGATAGATAGATAGATAGATAAGATAGATAGATATGAGATAGATAGATATGAGATAGATAGATAGATAGATAGATAGATAGATAGATAGATAGATAGGAGATAGATATAAGATAGATAGATAGATAGATAGATAGATAGATAATAGATAGATATATATAAGATAGATAGATAGATAGATAGATAGATAGATAAATAGATAATAGATAGATAGATAGATAATAGATAGATAGATATAAGATAGATAGATAGATAGATAATAGATAGATAGATAATAGATAGATAGATAGATAGATAGATAGATAGATAGATAGATAGATAGATAGATAGATAGATAGATAGATAGATAGATAGATAATAGATAGATAGATAGATAATAGATAGATAGATATAAGATAGATAGATAGATAGATAGATAGATATAAGATAGATAGATAGATAGATAGATAGATAGATAGATAGATAGATAGATAGATAGATAGATAGATAATAGATAGATAATAGATAGATAGATAGATAGATAATAGATAGATAATAGATAGATAGATAGATAGATAGATAGATAGATAGGAGATAGATATAAGATAGATAGATAGATAGATAGATAGA